>NC_073234.2:57794868-58098289 GCF_029281585.2 Gorilla gorilla gorilla | reverse complement strand
TTTAAGGTCTTGCTGCTAGTAACTAGCAGAGCAAGGACTAGATTAAAAATCTTTCTCTCTTTAAAGGCAAGTCTTTTTTTCTACTTCACTAGGGTTTCTAGGGTTTCTCAGAGACCAGCACGTATAGTACATTCTAATCCAGTGAGATGAGAGTAACGAAACCACCTGATAGTAGGACTTCAGCACACAAGTCCATAAGAGATATGCCTAAGGCTCGGACAAATAGGATCTCTTCTATTTACAAACTAAAAGAAGTCCTAAAATATTAGATAATTTAAAGAGGACTGGTAAAGCTATCATGTAGAAACCTCAAGTGGTAGGGCCTGGAAAGAACTCTTAGATATTACAGTGGGGATGGGAGCTGGTAAATGCCTGGAGGGATTGCTTAGTGCTTTGCCCTTACATTTATTAAATTAGATGAGCAATGTGAAACCATAGTTGTTACATATTCTTACCCTCTATAGTTAGAAGGGGCTCAGAATATTCCATCTTAAAATATGGCACTTTTGCTTAAGAATTATTTTGAGCTGAAGGCAATTGAGAAACAAAAGATTCAGGAAAAGTTCTGTGCCCCCCACATTATGTGCATAGCATTTGCCTTCAAGGAAGTTACCTCCCTGTACCAGGAAGAGGAGACTAAATTTTGTAACAGGGATGGGGAGTCATATGAGCATGAATGTGCATAAACAAACCTTATCAAAATAAGTCATCTCTTCCATTAGTTTCCCCCATATATTTCCTTGTCACTTACCCACAATTTATCCCAGCCAGAAGCCCAAATCCCCTTTCCTTCATCTAGTCATTCCTCCACAACTTACCACCCTTTGTTAAAATGGTACATGAACCCCAAATTCTAATTGCTTTTTTGAGTTTTCACTGCTTTCTTGTGAAGCTCCTCCCCACCACACAAAAATATTAACATCAATAAAATTGTACATTTTCTCCTGTCAATCTGTCTTTTGTCAGTTTAATTCACAGGCTTCAGCCACTGCACCTAACAGAGTAGAGGAGAAGTTGTTTTTATTTCCCCTCCTAGACAGTCTATACCCTAGACTTTTCTCACACAGAATATAATATAATGTGGCAGGAAAAATATCTGGCCAGGAGTTAAGATATTTATTAGTCTCATCCTGGACATTAGCTACCTCTGTGATTGAGTTAAAGAATTCTACTCCAAGTCTTTGAGCCTAAACTTTCTTTTTTGTTTTTGTTTTTGTTTTTTTTTTTTTGAGACAGAGTCTCGCTTTGTCACCCAGGCTGGACTGCAGTGGCGCAATCTCGGCTCACTGCAAGCTCCTCCTCCCAGGTTCACGCCATTCTCCTGCCTCAGCCTCCCGAGTAGCTGGGACTATAGGCGCCCGCCACCACGCCCGGCTAATTTTTTGTATTTTTAGTAGAGACGGGGTTTCACCGTGTTAGCCAGGATGGTCTCGATCTCTTGACCTCGTGATCCGCCCGCCTCGGCCTCCCAAAGTGCTGGGATTACAGGCGTGAGCCACCGCGCCCGGCGAGCCTAAACTTTCTTATCAGCATAATAAAATGATTAGACTAGAAGAGGATGGAAAATAGGATTCAGTTCATCACTAGAAGGCTTTGTCAAAGAAAGCTGAGACGCCCTGTGTACCATGATCAATCACTACTGTCTACGATAAGCACTGGAGTGGAGTAACTGCAGTATATGTGTAGAATATGTGTCAGCTCTGGAATAAAAGATGGATAAAATCTCTTCAACTTCTAGCATTCAGTGAATCAGTTTGTACCCTTTAATGGGTTGTTGATACAGGCTAGAGAAATTTGTCATATTCCAGATTCCATCAGAGGAAAAAGTGGGCAAATATCTGAAACGATGACACAATGTTTGGGGGAGAAATGGAATCTGTTTTGAGTCTTAGGTGAGAAGAGCAGCAGTAACTCAAGATTTACCAAGGGTGCAATATTCCATTTTGTCCCATGTTATCCAAAAATTGTGTTTGGGTGCTAAAGATACTTATGCAATTAGTATATAAAGGTAGATATACCACAACCCCTGCCCTCATTCTAATGTTAAGGTTAATTGATGCTTCTGGAAGGAAAATCTTTATGAGGAATCTAGTTAATGTTATCAAAGACTTGGTTTCCACAAACTGATAACAGACATCAAGTTCTTCCAGTGTGAAACCATTTGAATTTACTTAAATACAACCATATCATGCTGCATTCAAAGTTTCAGAATCTTCTTTCTACATAATTTAAGTTTACTCCCACCTCTTTCTTCCAGATGCAGATGTAATTTATGTAGAAGCAGACATTGAAATAAGCCACTCGGTGCTGACTCGTTTTCATTTCCATAATGTTCTTTGGGGGGAAAGTATTAAATCAATTTTAACCTGTTTGGGCCTGCGTCCAAATAATGTGCAGTCCTGTTTGAAGAGAATCAGTTTTGAAATTTGTAAAAGAGGTCATATGAAATGCATTACTCAATTAAGTAAAGGAACTTATACTTTATTATAGAATACTATACCATCTGCTGGATGAATATAACTAATTAAATTTGACTTGGTATGTGATTTTAACAAACAGTTGAAAAATAAAAATTCTACAGTGAATTCTTCAGCAGCACCTGAAATGATAGATACCCACTCAGAAAGATTGCATCCAGCCCTGGTCAGGTTGCAAACAGACTTTCCATTGTCTGGCTGCAGTCTGCATAATGTTTGCATTAAAAAGCAGGTCAGTTTCAGTAACTATTCACAAGCAACACAGAAAACTCAAATGCAATGTTGGTCTGCTGTCAAAGAGCTAACAAGCTAACGTGTTGGAATCAAAATGATTGCAAAGCTTCCCTGGTCATGGAAAAGAAACTACAAGTTCGCTAAGAAGAGTACTGCCAACGTCCCTGTTTTTAAAAAAGCAACCAAACAACTCTGTATGAAATACTCATTGTCTGTAATCCTGCAATTAAGTTGGAATGCTGCAGTGACAAACCAGGCTACAGCTATACTACTCTTTAGTCTCAGGTATGAGGAAATCAAACCTAACTCTTTCTATAGGCTTCAATTGCATCTGTCAAATGGAAATAAGAGACCTTGTTAGGGGAGCTGTTAGGGGAACTGATACAGTTTGGACATTTGTCCCCTCCAAATCTCATGTTGAAATTTGACCTCCAATGTTGGAAGTGGAGCCTTGTGGGAGGTGTTTGGGTCATGGGGGCAGATCCCTCATGTACAGCTTGGTGTCATCTCTGCAGTAATGTGTGAGTTCTCACTCTATTAGTTCCCATGATAGCTAATTGTTTAAAAGCCTGGCACCTCCCTACCTAACACTCTGTCACCATGTGACTTCTGCACAGGCTGGCTCCCATCTGCCTTTAGTCATGAGTGGAAGCAGCCTGAAGCCCTCCCCAGAAGCAGATGCTGGCACCATGCTTCTTGTATAGCATGCAGAACCATGAGACAAATAAACCTCTTTTCTTTATAAATTACCCAGCCTCACATATGTCTTTATAGCAACACAAATGGACTAAGACAGGAATGAAAGGATATAGAAAGTGTTTTATACCAAATGCTATATAAACTTACCTATACAGATGCTTGAATAACAAATGATTAGTTAAAAGAGAAACTTTTTTTCTGAAATATGACAACAGATGGTCCCCAACTTACCATGATTCTATTTATGATTTTTCCCTTTTATGATGGTGCAAAAGTGATACACATTCAGTTGCTCCTTGACTTACAACTGGGCTTTATCCAGATAAGCCCATTGTAAGTTCAAAATATCCTAAGTAAAAAGCACACTTTTGACTTATGATATTTTGAACTTACAATGGGTTTATCTGAAGGTAACCCCCATTGTAACTTGAGGAGTATTTGTACTCAGTATCAACTACTGAAGCATCATTGTATTTGACTTTTTCACTTTTCACCCAGATGTTCTTATTATGTGTTGGCACAGCCTTGGTACTTTGTATGAGGCAAACAAATGCATCATTGTAGAAGCACCAACAAGGGTACTAGCTTTATAACTTTTACGGGAACTGTCTTTTGAAGATCACTCATCATTTCTACAGGAAATGTTGGTAAAATTAATACATTTTTATATTTAAATGATTTGTCTTTTTAAAAAATAAAATAACAGTATATCCTTTTTTAAAATAAAGGGCGTGTTAAAGCATTTCTTCACTTGTTCAAACAATTGAATCTTAATAAAAGGAAGGGTTCCTAACAATTGTCCTTAATAAAAGGAAGTGTATGAATAAATGCACTTTGCGCTGGAATCCATAAATGTAAAAAAAATAGTGACAAAAAGCTGATCTATATAATTTGGTGATAAAGAGTTCTGTCTAGGCTGGCGCGGTGGCTCACGCCTGTAATCCCAGCACTTTGGGAGGTTGAGGTGGGTGGATCACGAGGCCAGGAGATCGAGACCATCCTGACTAACACGGTGAAACCCCGTCTCTACTAAAAATACAAAAATTAGTCGGGTGTGGTGGCAGGCACCTGCAGTCCCAGTTACTCGGGAGGCTGAGGCAGAAGAATGGCGTGAACCCGGGAGGCAGAGCTTGCAATGAGCCGAGATCGCGCCACTGTACTCCATCCTGGGCGACAGAGCGAGACTCTGTCTCAAAAAAAAAAAAAAAAAAGAGTTCTGTCTAGTGTACACTTCTGCTTTGGGCTGATGGTGTTTATGAAACAAAAGTATTATCACTCTTCAGAAGAGAGTTGGGGTTGAACAAAAAGAAAACAGAAAATTTGTCTGAGAAACAGAAGAAGCTGATAGCATTAGAGCCTACAGGACAAGAGAAGTTTCTCACGAGTAATTTGTGCAGGAATTAAGAGTTCATTAGCAATGACCTTTAAAAAAATAACTAGCTTATTCAAATACTGAGGTTATTTTTCTATAACCATTTTTGCCAGTATGAAAATCATGGTTATCTTGAAGGGCCTATGCAAGACAGCTGAATTCAAAGTAACCTGTTGACATATGGGAATGATAGGAGCAAATGCTAAATTGAAATAAGCGGAAGGAACATATGAAATAAATCATTGCAAAGCTGAACACATGTAGATAGAGCTGGCCAAATTAGACTTTGGGAAAAGCAAGAAAAAGCAGAATGAGCTAAATGCTTGGGGTTGGAATCAAAGAATACTGTAATTCTCCTGAGGTCGGAAGAAGCTGCAACATGCAAACCTGAGCTATAGAATTTAAAGGTGGTTACAACAAAATTTTATCTAGAAAAGCCATCAAGGCTTATTCTTTAATTGTATATTTATTAAAGACATGTTACAGGATATCCCTCTTAAGCTGACCTGCCTGTTTACAATATGTGTCTACTTAAGAATGGATTTATAAACATGCATCATTTGCCAAGGTTGAAAATCTCCAACATCTTTTATAAATACATTATCCAGGCATTATTAAAAAGCTGGAACTATTGTCCCAGTGAGATGATTTCTGGCAGGTCTCTGCAGGATTTCCTGTTCTGATATTGTTTGAGTAGGTGATGACCGCACGTCAGTCAGGAGCAATAGGGGCTTGCACCTGTGCTCAGTCAAAACGCATCCTATCAAATCAGGGCACTGGGCTTTCCTTTCAGTAGCCCGTTTAAAGTGGTGCTGACCTGAAAATAATCTTGTCTTACTTTTGAAATTCCCTTTTAAAATTGTTTTGAGCCAATCTGTCAACAGGTGTATGCTTTTTCTGCCAGATAGCAGCAATTAAGATATCAACTGCTATTTCTTTGATTGCAGAGCGTGGGGGATGTCCTCACCAAGCACAATTTAGGTTAGAGGCAGCATCTGGGTTTCTGTAAGGAGCTGATTTTATCCAGTTTGGCAGCTGATTTGATTGAGAAAATGTCATCAAGTGATGTTTTTCAGGTCACAAAAAGATAGTGTGGAAAAGATCCTTAAAGGACTGTCATGAAGACCCACTGTCCCCACAGTGACTGGACACAGCCATGCTTCTCTTGCTCTATGAGGAGGTTTTGAATTTAAATAATAGAGAAACACTTTAGGTTTTTATTGGCTATTTTTAAACTAGTTTCATGGAGACAGATCTTTAGTGTACATATTAAATTTTAGAAAAATATACATTTTTGGAATTGATACAGTTCTGCTTTTTATATCTTAATTTATGTGACACCACTGTCATTCAAGAAACACTATGAGTTGTTATACCTCCATGACTCCTACTTCTTGGTTCCTTAAAAGCAGGAACTTAGACAATAATATTAATAATTATTATTATAACGATTACTTTTTATAATGCTTACTATATATACATTGGCACTGTTCCAAGTACTTTACCTGTATTATCTCATTTAATCCTCACAAAATGCAGGGAAATAGGTACTATTATTTCCCTTGAGCAGATAAAGAAACTGAAGCTTAAGGAGTTTATTTAATATTAGAGTGTTTATATTTATCTTTCTGACTCCAGCTAATTTATTTCCTAGCATAGTGTATCTGTGTGATAGGATTATGTTGTAGCCTGCCTTCAGTATCTGGCTTTCAATCCCTGCCTTGAGTCCTACCCTATAGGTTTCAACCTCTGTTCTTAGTCACTTTGGGCTACTGTATTAGTCTGTTTTCATGCTGCTAATAAAGACATACACAAGACTGAGTAATTTATAAATGAAAGAGGTTTAATTGACTCACAGATCAGCATAGCTGGGGGGGGCCTCAGGTAACTTACAATCATTGTGGAAGGGGAAGTAAACATGTCTCTCTTCACATGGTGGCAGCAAGGAGAAGTGCCAAGCAAGAGGGGGAAAAGAACCTTATAAAACCATCAGATCTCTTGAGAACTCACTTCACTATCATTCGAACATCATGAGTGTAACTGCCCCCATGATAAAATTACCTCCCACCAGGTCTCTCTCACTACATGTGGGGATTATGGGAACTACAATTCAAGATGAGATTTGGGTGGATACCACAGCCAAACCATATCATTCTGTCCCTGGCCCTTCCCAAATATCATGTCCTCACATTTCAAAATGAATCATGCCTTCCCAACAGTCCCCTGAAGTCTTAACTCTGTTCAGCATTAACTCAAAAGTCCACCGTCCAAAATCTCATCTGAGACAAAGCAAGTCCCTTCTGCCTAGGAGCCTGTAAAATCAAAAGCAAGTTAGTTACTTCCTAGATACAATGGGAGTATACAGCATTGAGTAAATACACCCATTCCAAACTGGAGAAATCGGCCAAAATGAAGGGACTACAGGCCCCATGCAAGTCCAAAATCCAGTGGGGCAGTCAAATCTTAATGCTTCAAAATGATCTCCTTTGACTCTATGTCTCACATCCAGGTCACGCTGATACAACAGGTGGGTTCCCATGGTTTTGGGCAGCTCCACCCCTGTGGCTTTGCAGTGTACAGCCCCTCTTCTGGCTGCTTTTATGGGATGGCATTGAGTGTCTGCAGCTTTTCCAGGTGCACAGTGCAAGCTCCCAGTGGATCTACCATTCCAAGGTCTGGAGGATGGTGGCCCTCTTCTCACAGCTCCACTAGGCAGTGCCCCAGTGAGGACTCTGTGTGTGGGCTCCCACCCCACACTTCCCTTCCACACTGCCCTAGCAGAGGTTCTCCAAGAGGGCCCTACCCCTGCAGCAAACTTCTGCCTGGACACGCAGGGATTTCCAAACATCCTCTGAAATCTAGGTAAAGGTCTCCAAACCTCAATTTTTGATTTCAGTGCTCCCACAGGCTCAACACCACATGAAAGCCACCAAGGTTTGTGGCCTGCACCTGCACCCTCTGAAACAACAGCCTGGACTCTACATTGGCACCTTTTAGCCACAGCTGGGATGCAGGGCACCAAGTTCTCAGAGTGAACAAAGCAGCAAGGCCCAAAAAGCATTTTTTCTTCTAGGCCTCTGGGCCTGTGATGGGAGGGGCTGCCATGAAGATCTCTGACACGCCCTGGAGACATTTTCCTCATTGTATTAATGATTAACATTTGGCTCCTTGTTACTTATGCAAATTTCTGCAGCTGGCTTGAATTTCTTCTCAGAAAATGGACTTTTCTATTGCATTGTCAGGCTGCAAATTTTATGAACTTTTATCCTCTGCTTCCCTTTTTTTTCCAATTCTAAGCCATATATTTGTGAATGAATAAAACAATCCTTTTAAGAGCATCCAACTGACATCTTCAACACTTTGCTGCTTAAATTTTTTTTCCTCCAAATACCCTAAATCATCTCTCTCAAGTTCAAAGTTCCACAGATCTGTAGGGCAGAGGCAAAATGCTGCCAGTCTCTTTGCTAAAGCATAGCAAGAATCACCTTTGCTTCCATTCCTGATAACTTCCTCATCTCCATCTGAGACTACCTCAGTCTGAACTTTATTGTCCATATCACTATCAGCATTTTGGTCAAAAACCATTCAATAGGTCTCTAGGAAGCTCCAAACTTTTCTACATCTTCCTGACTTCTTCTGAGCCCTCTACACTGCTCCAGCCTCTTCCTGTCACCCAGTTCCAAAGAAAGTTCCACATTTTTGGGTATCTTAATAGCAGAACCTCACTTCTGGTTCCAATTTACTGTATTAGTTTGTTCTCACACTGCTAAAAAAGACACACCCAAGACTGGGTAATTTATAAAGTAAAGAGGTTTAATTGACTCACAGTTCAGCGTGCCTGGGGAGGCCTCAGGTAACTTACAATCAGGGCGGAAGGCAAAGCAAACATGTCCTTCTTCACATGGTGGCAGCAGGAAGAAGTGCCAAGCAAGAAGGGGGAAAAGAACCTTATAAAACCATCAGATCTTGTGAGAACTCACTCAGTATCATGAGAATAGCATGAGGATAACCCCCCCCATGATTAAATTACCTCTCACTGGGTCCCTCCCACAACATGTGGGGATTATGGGAGCTACAATTCAAGATGAGATTTGGGTGGGGACACAGCCAAACCATCTCAGCTACTATAACAAAAATACCATACACCTGATGGCTTTAACAATATAAATTTGTTCTTCATAGTTCTGGAGACTGACATGTCTAAGATCAAGTCCCAGCATGGTCTGGTTCTGGTAAGAACCCTCTTCCTAGTTTGCAGATGGTTGCCTTGTTACTGTATCCTCACATGGTAGAGAGAGAAAGCAAGTTCTCTCTTTACAAAAGCACTCACCTCATCATGGGAGCTCCATCCTTATGACCTCATTTAACTCTAATTACCTCCTAAAAGCACACCTCCAAATACAATTACTGGATAGAGTTGTCCAGGTTCTTGGCCTGTTGAACAAAGAATTGAACAAAACACACAAAGTAAGAAAAAGAACAAAGCAACAAAAAACAAAGCAACAAAAGACAAAGCAACCGAAGAACTGGGTACTGAAAGCACGGATTTATTGAAGACAATTAACAGAGTGGGAGTGGGTGGCTCCAGAGCAAGAAAGTGGCTCAAAAGCCTCTTCAATTAGAGTTGTTATTAAGCTAAAAAGAACCCAGCAACACCCTTTGGTGCCTCCCAGAAGCCTACAATTGGCTACACCCCATGGTGGACTGGCCTGAGACCAATCAGTAGAGACCTGGCACAGAGTCAATCAGAGGCTGAAGTGCCTTGCTATCATGGGAGCAAGGATGTGGTCTATATGTTGCACCTGAGGCTCTCCTGCCTATACAAAATGGCTGCACCTGCTGTTCTCCTATCCATGCCTCAACCCTTGGTCACCCCAATTCCCTATATTCTCCTACCTCAATAACATCCCATTGAAGATTTAGGCTTCAACACATGAATTTCAGGGGGATGGAAACATTCAGTCCATAGCATGATCTGAATCAGTTAGGAATCAATACTTCCTTTAATCCCTGGCAAGAGTAACTGCTATTACTCAAATCTAATAAAGATGTATGGAATTCATAATATATCTCTTAACATTCACTCCTAAAGTATATCAAGTACATTTTTAAAACCACACTGATTGGCTGATTAGTTCATCCATTCATTCATTTATTCACTGAACAACTATTTATTGAGTGGTGAAAACCAAAATGGTGGAGTCAAGACCTCACTTTAAATCAAGGTTCTGCCATACATCAGTTATGTGATCTGAGGCAGGACTCTCTAGCTAAAGGAACAGGGTCTTTGGAATCAGGCAGACTTCAGTTTCTAATTAATTGCATGACCTTGAATAAGTTACTTAACTTATTTGAGCTCCAGTTTCTCAATCTGGAGAAAACACAGGATTATTATGAGGAGATTCACTACAAGCAGAGTACCTAGCACTTGGTTGAACAGAGCGCACACGTTATATTGTACCTATTGTATTGTTAATACATAACTTCTCAGGGAGAAAAGATCTCTTTGTCAAGGTAGATGTGAGGAGATTCTCTGGGAAAGGCAGAAACAGGGTGACCAGAATTCCACGATCCACCCCACACCCTGGTTCACAGCGTACTTCTGCTGCAGGGAGCCATTCCATCTTCAAGGCCCAGAGAGGCATTCCTACATCACCCCATGGTTCAGGCTGGAGTGAACAAACACTGGGAAGCTGAATTATAAGGAAATCGCCCAAAACTTCTCCTGGCCTGCTGGGCTTTCCATCTATTTTCAACTTTAAAGAAAATATCACATATTTATTCCCTCTAAGCAGGTTCATAGGGTGTTTATAGATCATGCAATCCCACACAAGGTGTAAAGTAGACCCTGCAATCCTCAGAGAACATTCACATGGATTCAACTGATTATGATGATGATCACTCATATCACAGATGTCAGAATGATTGGTGCTTCTTACTTGAAGAGAGCCAGGTGTCTGAAAAGCCAGCCACAAGTAATTACATATAGAAAGACAGAATTGGAAGTTTTAAGTCTTTTTTTCCTGTTACTAGTCTCTGCTTTAGAAAGCATTTAATTGATTAAAAAGAAGGCTTAATTTCTCTTTCACTTTGGAAATATGTACTGTATTGTTGTGTGTATGTATATTAGACATCAATAGCTTCTTCTTAGTATTCAATATTTTCTGGGTGCTCTATAATGGATGCTTTTCATTCCATTGTTTTTTCTGGACCTCAAGTATAGAGGGTTTATGACTTTCATCTCTAATTAATTGTCCATTGTCTCCTTTTCCAACACCCATTTGCTGTCCTCCACCCACAGGCTCCCATTCTAATACGATGAATATAAATTATTTTATTTAGATATTGTCTTATAAAACATAGCCATGTATTTTTAATGTAAGTTAATGGAACTTCCTTCACTTATTTATATTATCTTCTATGATGCATGATAGAGTTAGTTTTACATGATATAAATTACATGATAGAGCTTTCTGTAGTCCTTATTAGGTTACTTTTAGATAGTTTGTATCCTTACATTTTATATTTAGGAACATAGTTTTTGGTTGCTATTGTGGTGAGAATCCCATTTTTAATTATATTTTCAATTTGTTATTACTGGTCATCTTAATTAGCTACTACCACAATAATACTAAGCAGTAAAAAAATCTCAAGCTCAGAGTCTCAATATAATAAACATTTTGGTTTTATTTTTGGTTATGCTTCAACTTATATATCACTCATTTTATTACTTAGCTATTGCCACAGTAATGCAGTATAACAAACCAGTCTAAAACTGAGTGGCTTACAAAACTAAGCATGTCTATTTTTTCTCAAGGGTCTACAGGAGGGTTAGGGCTCTGCAGGACATGGCTAAAATCACCTGGGCTTGGCTCTAAGCTACAATTATATGCAGGTTTGCTCTATACATCTCTTCATTCTCCTTGGAACACTGGCTACCCAAGGAATATTCTTTTGATAACTAGCAGGAATGCAAGAGGACAAAACCACACCATTCAAGTAGGTTTAAAGCTTCTGTTCTCATTCAGTCCACTAGCAGGCCATTGGTCAAAGCAAGTCAGATGGCCAAGGTCAGTATCACTTTGGAAGGAAGTATACTCTGCCTAAAGTAGAGCCTGGAGGATAGCACTGCCAAGCTTTATTATAGAGGGTGTGCAGGTATAATCCTGTTTTATAATCTCTACTGAGATAGATAAATTCTATTGATTTGTATAAGTTCAGTTGTGTTTTGTTTTTAATTCTTGCTGAACTCTCTTACTACTTCAATAATTGTTGAAACTTTTGGGGTTTTAAGGCAGATAATTATGTATTTTGTATATAATGAAAGTTTAATGTCCCCCTTTTTGATGCTTATATCTATTATTTCTTACTTATTTTCTTTTTTTATTATTATACTTTAAGTTCTAGGGTACATGTGCACAATGTGCAAGTTTGTTACATATGTATACATGTGCCATGTTGGTGTGTTGCACCCATTAACTCGTCATTTACATTAGGTATATCTCCTAATGCTATCCCTCCCCCCTCCCCCTACCCCATGACAGGCCCCGGTGTGTGATGTTCCCCTTCCTGTGTCCAAGTGTTCTCATTGTTCAATTCCCACCTATGAGTGAGAACATGCGGTGTTTAGTTTTTTGTCCTTGTGATAGTTTGCTCAAAATGATGGTTTCCAGCTTCATCCATGTCCCTCCAAAGACATGAACTCATCCCTTTTTATGGCTGCATAGTATTCCATGGTGTATATGTGCCACATTTTCTTAATCCAGTCTATCATTGATGGACATTTGGGTTGGTTCCAAGTCTTTGCTATTGTGAATAGTGCCACAATAAACATGTGTCTTTATAGCAGCATGATTTATAATCCATTGGGTATATACCCAGTAATGGGATGGCTGGGTCAAATGGTATTTCTAGTTCTAGATCCTTGAGGAATCGCCACACTGTCTTCCACAATGGTTGAACTATTTCTTACTTATTTTCTTAACAGCATTGCCCAAGACCTACTTTGCTGAAAAATAGTGGTGATAGTGGGAAACTTTGTCTTGTTTCACATCTTGAAGGGAATAAGTACGATGATTCATCATTCAGTACAATATCTACTGTAGGTTCTTTGTATCTTATCAAATGAAGGAAGTCCTTTTTTATTCTTGGTGTTTGAAAAGTTGTAATGAAAACTAAATCTTATCAATATTTTCAATGCATTGAGATATGCAATTTTTTCTTAGTTGATAATGTGTTGAGTAAGGTTAATAGAATTTATGTTGCCATTTAATTCATACTTGCTTTATTAATTTTTAAACACTGAAATATTCAGTCAGTATAATTTAAAGAATTTTTTCATCTGTGTTCATTAGTAAAATTAACCTGTTTTTTTTGTTATTTTTATTGTTTTATCTCATTGTGTAAGTTTATAATAGTTTGATAAAATGAGCTAGATACCTTCTACTCTTGCTTTTTTTCTGAAATAACTTTTACAAAATAGAACTACATCTTCCTTACAAGTTTGAACAAAATTACCTGCAAAATCATCTGGGACAAAATCTTTTTTGGAAGTTGAGATTTTTTATTGCTGTTTCAATGTCTTTACTGTCTTTGCTCTTTGCACATTTGCTCTTTGCTTTTTCCTCCTCCCCCTTCTTGCCTTTCTGTTTCTCCTTCATTTGCTATAAACTCACATCAGCTTTACTTAGATTGTAAAGACCAATTATTCTTTTATTCTAAATGGCTAATAAAACTTCCTAGAAAAATATTATGGCTAAGGCATGACTTTGCTGATTTTAATGAGCATATAGTTCTTCATAATACTCTTACCATTTTTAATTTCTATCATGGCTAGTTGTTTCTCCCTTTTCACTCTGTATTTTGTTAATTTATCTTTTTTTAAATCAGTTTTACCAGAGGTCTACCTTATTAAACTTTGCAAAGAACTAGCATTCAGTTCAATTAATCTTCTCTATTTTTAATTTTTCTCCTCATTTTATTTATTTTGGCCCATATTTTTATTATTTTCTTTATGTTTGTACTGCTACTTTATAACTTCTTGTGCTGAATGATTTGCTTATTTATTTTCAACTTTTATTTCCTAATAAATATGCTTAAATGAAATAATATATTTAAATGTAGATGAAGCTTTAATTTGAAGCCAGCAAACTTAGAAATGATTAGGGGTATTTTCATTTAATTTTACACATTTTGTCCTTTTCCTTATATTTTCCTTTCTAAATTCAGGAGTTATTAGTATTGTTAAATAATTTTATATACTATGTGGTTTTATCTATTCTTCATTCATTTCTTTGAGATGTAAGCTTGTTAGTAGGGAAATGAGGGCATAAGAGCATACAGGGCAGTTAAAGGTGGTAGAAAAATGGATTGTAGTTCCCTGTAAGGTGATGAATTATTGGAATTTGGAAATTAGATTGAGCTAGAAAGAGTGAAGCCAGTGGTCTGGAAATAGGATACTTGTAATCAAGATTATGGAGTGGTTGCAGTTATCAGTAATGAAAAGATTTACGGAATTCTCAGCAGTCCCTTCTCATTTGAGGAGAAGAGATCATGGTTCTGGAAGGCCAGTTATCATAAACATCATCCACGTGCATATTGAAATCACCTAAGACTTATGACAGGTATTGATATGGTTTGGCTGTGTCCCCACCAAAATCTCATCTTGAATTCCCACGTTATGGGAGGGACCCAGTGGAAGGTAATTGAATTATGGGGGCAGGTCTTTCCTGTGCTGTTCTCCTGATGGTGAATAAGTTTCACTAAATCTGATGGTTTCATAAGGGGGAGTTGCCCTGCACAAGCTCTCTCTTCTCTTGTCTGCCACCATGTGAGACGTGCCTTTCATCTTCCACCACGATTATGAGGCCTCCACAGCCATGTGGAACTGTAAGTCCATTAAATCTCTTTCTTTTGTAAATTGCCCAGTCTCAGGTTTGTCTTTATCAGCAGCATGAAAATAGATAATACAAGCATGGTGCTGAAGAGAATGACAGGAGCCAGAAGCTAGATGTTCAGGGAATGACAGGGTTAGTAGACAACTGCAGAAAGAAGAAATAAAGGGTTGGCCTGAGAATCAAAACTGGAAGTATCTGGGGAAGAGGACAGAGACTGAACAAGAAGCAACAAAGAAATGCTAGGAAGGCATCTGCCATATCTCCGAATTCAGGAATAAGAGGGGCATGAGAGAGAAAAGAATCACCACTGAAAGAGACTATGGGAAAGTCGTGTCCTCCAGGGAAATCCAGGTTTTATTTAGAGCCTGAAGGTAAGGGAAAAGTAGAGCAAAAAGGTCAATGATCAGAGGGATTTGCCGATGACTGATAGGGACATCTGGAGGGCCCAGTGGAAGGGCTCAGGACTTAGGAAAGGGTGGAGATTGGTCAAAGAAGGGGGTATATGAAATGTAAGGTATGGGAAATAAGAAAGGACCTAAGAGTCCTAGACTTCTTCTTTTTTTGAGATGCTCTTTTGCCCAGGCTGGAGTGAAGTGGCGTGATCTTGGTTCACTGCAACCTCCAACCCCTAGGTTCAAGCTATTCTCCTGCCTCAGCCTCCCAAGTAGCTGGGATTACAGGCACCCACCACCACACAGGCTAATTTTTGTACTTTTAGTAGTGAGACGGGGTTTCACCATGTTGGCCAGGCTGATCTCGAACTCCTGACCTCAGGTGATCTACCCACCTTTGCCTCCTCCCAAAGTGCTAGGATTACAGGAGTGAGCCACCAAGCCCAACCTAGACTTCTTTTAGAGACCAATGTAAGCAAGATAAAGAACAGATGAGATAAGTCCCCATGTTCTTAAGGTAGACAGAGGTGATAGGAATAGTACGGGAAGCCTTGGAAAAGGGAAGGGGGCCTTACAAAGGCAGGAAAGTCCATAAAAAGATTCCATTTTGTTCCATTTGCTTCAATAGTTCTGTTTCAGGGGTCACATGCTGTTTAGCTGTTGTTGTATAAATAACAGTTGTTCCCATCAGAGAAGGGCTAAAGCTCATGTCTCTCCTGGTGAATTTAGGAAAGATGCCCCAGGCAATGAGCTCCCAGGCACATCACAATTCCATTTGTGGTCTCACTCCAAGCAGGAATTTTTAAAATCCTGGATTCAGCTTTATACCATTAAATAGCAGTAGCTGCAGCATTGGGAAGACCCTCTCTTTAGGCTGTAATCCGCCCGCTCTGGGGGACTAGGGAGGAAGAAGTAGAGGAATGGCTTCCGGGCTTCCTCTGGTCAAAGGGCCTTGCTCTCATTATTACCCTTGTCTGGAATGTTCTCTCTTCCTCCATCTTTCTCCTCTTTCTTAACTCCAGCCCAAGGGTCACTTTATGAGGGAAACTCTCCCACATTTCCCAGTCTCGGCCTCCTTGGTTTATGATCTCCAAGAACCTGTTCCTTTCCTTCAGAGCATTTATCTCAATTTGTAATTACATACTCATTATTATGATTATTTTATTTATGACTGCGTTCCCACAAGCCTGTAAACTTCATGAGAGCAGAAATGGTGTCTTTTGATATTTGTCACAGTATCTCCAGTATTCTGTGCAGTGCCTTACTTGTAATACTCATTTAATTAATAAATAAATGAAAGAATTATTTAAAGGAATAGCCGATGATGCTAAGGACAATTTCCACTAGAGACAAACATTTTTTATGAAAGTAGAAGAGCAGATTCAAGAATAGCTTATTAGAATTACCACTGTCTATGTCAGGTAGCATTCTAGGACAAAGTACCTCATACTTTTTTTTTCAATTGCTATTTATAGTTTTTACTTCTCTGAAATTTCTAACCTGATAGTTGAGGGGTGGGAAAGGGCAAACCAATAAAAACTTAAAAGCTGTCCTATATATATTTCTTTTTCTTTTTTCAAACTTTCATGTAGAAAAATTACAGGTTTTGACTCAGCAAAAATATTTTGGAAACTGCTGAATTAACTTTATTGCTTTGATTGATTGCAGATGGTGACATAGACAAAAGTAAGGCATAGTATTTCAAGGTCAAGTACTACTGTGTTTCAATTAAATGGTGGATGAAGAGAGAGGAACATCCTTTTTGAATTCTCTAAAGTATCAAGTCTCATCTACTTTGAACAGTTTTCTCTATGAGACTGCCTTGCTGAGAAAATGGTGGCAAAAACCAAGGTGAATGGTTGATGATGAGATAGTAACAAAAACATGAAATACATTGACTGGTTTGTAGTGTTTAACGACTGATTTTACTAATCTGATTCCTCAACCGTGTCAGTGGTATCCTTTGCTTTCTTCGATTTTACCTACACATCCCTACCCCCATTTCCTTCTGCTCTTCTAATCTGACATTCTGGAATGTCATCTTTATTAGCTTGTTGATAATGTTGTACTGCTAACTAAATGGCACTTTTACCCATTTCTGTCAGGGTCCAATCAGCATGGTTAGGGTGATATTTAGGGATCATAATGATATGTTAGCAGTGAATAATTTTAACATATTAACTGTTTATTCCTCTGGTTGTCAGGCCCTGAAAAAACAGATGACAGTAGCCTTGGTTGATTTTACATTTCTTTTGGCTGAGATCATTAGTATACTGAAGTGTTAAAATGTCACTTCTGACATTTTTCTTTGCAATTAAAGTTGTTTCATCTCACATTTGTAATTTTTTATTTGTAAAGAAAGTAATTGGAAAGTAAACCCTCTTGTTCATTCAGTTTCCCCATTAGGGAACTTTCATATTAATGTTATAAATATTCTTAATTATTGTAGTAGCACCTTCAGCAAAATCAATTGCCACATCAAGTTGATAATATCATACAATATACATATTTACATAAATCCTCGACGCTATTATTCTATTTTTTTCCATAAGTTATTGGGGTACAGGTGGTATTTGGTTACATGAATAAGTTCTTTAGTGGAGATTTGTGAGATCCTGGTGCACCCATCACCCAAGCAGTATACACTGCACCATGTTTGTAGTCTTTTCATCCTCACCTCCACTTCCACTCTTCCCCCCAAGTCCCCAAAGTCCATTGTATCATTCTTATGCCTTTGTGTCCTCATAGCTTAGCTCCCACATATCAGTGAGAACATAAGATATTTGGTTTTCCATTCCTGAGTTATTTCACTTAGAATAGTAGTCTCCAATCTCATCCAGGTCATTGCAAATGCTGTTAATTCATTCCTTTTTATAGCTGAGTAGTATTCCATCATGTACATATACCGTAGTTTCTTTATCCATTCGTTGATTGTTGAGCATTTGGGTTGGTTCTATGATTTTGCAATTGTGAATTGTGCTGCTATAAACATGCATGTGCAAGTATCTTTTTCGAATAATGACTTCTTTTTCTACAGTTAAATACCCTGGAGTGGGAATGCTGGATCAAATGGTAGTTCTACTTTTAGTTCTTTAAGGAATCTCCACACTGTTTTCCATAGTGGCTGTACTAGTTTACATTCCCACCAGCATTGTAGAAGTGTTCCCTGATCACTGCATACACACCAACATCTACTGTTTTTTGATTTTTTGATCATGGCCATTCTTGCAGGAGTAAGGTGGTATTGCACTGTGGTTTTGATTGGCATTTCCCTGATCATTAGTGATGCTGAGCATTTTTTCATATGTTTGTCGGCCATTTATATATATTCTTTTGAGAATTGTCTATTCATGTCCTTAGCCCACTTTTTCATGGGATTGTTTTTTTTTTTCTTACTGATTTGTTTGAGTCCGTTGTAGATTCTGGATATTAGTCCTTTATCAGACGCATAATTTGTGAAGATTTTCTCCCACTTTGTGGGTTGTCTGTTTACACTGCTGACTGCTCCTTTTGCCATGCAAAAGCTCTTCAGTTTAATTAGGTCCCAGCTTTTATCTTTGTTTTTATTGCATTTGCTTTTGTGGTTTCGTCATAAAATCCTTGCCTAAGCCAATGTCTAGAAGGGTTTTTCCAACGTTATCTTCTAGAATTTTTATAGTTTCAGGTCTTAGGTTTAAGTCCTTAATCCACCTTGAGTTGATTTTTGTACAGGGTGAGAGATGAGGAGCCAGCTTCATTCTCCTATATGTGGCTAGCCAATTATCCCAGCACCGTTTGTTGAAAAGAGTGTCTTTTCCCTACTTTGTGTTTTTGTTTGCTTTGTCAAGGAGCCGTTGGCTGTAAGTATTTGGATTTATTTCTGGGTTCTCTATTCTGTTCCGTTGGTCTGTGTGCCTATTTTTGTTCCAGTACCATGCTGTTTCGGTGACTGTGGCCTTATAGTGAAGTTTGAGATCAGGTAGTGTGATGCCTCCAGATTTGTTCTTTTTGCTTAGTCTTGCTTTGGCTATGTGGGCTTTTTTTTAGTTCCATATGAATTTTGGAATTGCTTTTTCTAACTCTGTGAAGAATGATGGTGGTATTTTGATGGGGATTGCATTGAATTTGTAGATTGCTTTTGGCAGTATGGTCATTTTCACAATATTGATTGTACCCATCCATGAGCATGGGATGTGTTTCCATTTGTTTGTGTCATCTATGATTTCTTTCAGCAATGTTTTGTAGTTTTCCTTGTAGATGTCTTTCAACTTGTTTGTTAGGTATATTCCTAAGTATTTTTTTTTTTTTTTTTTTTTTGCAGCTATTGTAAAAGGGATTGAGTTCTTGATTTGATTCTCTGCTTGGTCGCTGTTGGTGTATAGTAGACCTACTGATTTGCGTATATTAATCTTGTATCTAGAAACTTTGCTGAATTGTTTTATCAATTCTAGGAGCTTTCTGGAGGAGTCCTTAGGGTTTTCAATGGTCATATCATCCATAAACAAGGACAGTTTGACTTCCTCTTTACTGATTAGGATGCCCTTTATTTTCTTTTCTTGTCTGATTTCTCTGGCTAGGACTTCCAGTAGTATGTTGAAGAGGAGTGGTGACAGTGGGCATCCTTGTCTTGTTCCCGTTCTCAGAGGGAAATTTTTCAACTTTTCCCCATTCGGTATTATGTTGGCTCTAGGTTTGTCATAGAAGGCTTTTATTACGTTAAGCTACGTCCTTTGTATGCCGATTTTGCTGAGGATTTTAATCATAAAGGGATGCTGGGTTTTGTCAAATATTTTTTTCTGCATCTATTGAGATGATCATGTGAATTTTTTTTTCTGTGTATGTGGTGTATCACATTTATTGACTTGTGTATTTTAAATGAATGTTCTAATAGTTTCACATCATTTGAAATGAATGTTCTAGATAGTTTCAAATCCTTTCAAATCATCCCATGACCTTTGAAAAGAAGTTAATCCATTTATTGACATTTTTCAAGTCAGCAGTATATATATACATATGCATGTTATACATATGTGTATGCGTAAATACACATATATATTAGACCTGCAGTATACATATGATAAAAAAGTTATTAAAGTCTTTGGAGATGGATGATGCAATACAGGCAAAGAATAAAATACAAATTTAAAAATACAAAGTACGACTGAAAACATATATCAAAAAGCAAATACACGAGGAAAATATTCACTTCAAATATAATAGACAAAGGGTTCATATATAAATATTTCATATTAATTCATGGTAAAACTACCAGGAAGCTAATACAAAATATAGTGGGGGAGAGGACAGAGTACTTGAGCAGACAATTCACAGAAATGAAGTATAAATGATTAATATATACATGAAAGATAATATTTAGCTTCACTAATAATCAAAGAAAAGCAAATTATAGTACCAAGTGAACATTTTCCTAGCAAGAATAAAAATGTGTAATCTTCAAAATGTAATTTCAGATCAAAATGGTCTACTAAGTTTAAACTTGAAGGTACCCCCTTTGCTTTGAACACATAGCAATGTCAGATTAAGTCTAAAAAGAGCAAAGCAGAAAGACATATCAGGGTTCAAAAATAAACTCATGAAACTCTAGAAACAATTTAGAATATTTTAAAGTCATAACATATTTCTATAAGCTTTATGCTAATATAACTTCAAAGACATAAACAATTTCTCAATAAAATTAAAAGGTTCAAAATCAATATAAGAAGAAAATTTTAAAAACCTGGAGAGATAATCATTAAACACATTTACTGATCAATCAAAAGTTTCTCTCTAATAAAGACTCACATATATATGAAAACTTACATGAGCAAGTGAGGAAATGGTGAACCATTTAATAAATGGTGCTTGCTATTGGTTATCTATGCGGAAAAATGACATCCTTACCTTACTTCATACATATAAATTAGTTCCAGCTGGAATAAAGGTCTCAATAACTAAAGAAAAACAGATATTTTTATTAAAAATATGGAATACGTCTTCATAAACTTGTGATAGGAGATGACTTTTAAAAATTATGAAGCAAAATCACAAATTATTTAAAAATATATATAAATTTGAATATTAAAATTGAAATGTCCTAGGCCCAGTGTGTTAGCTCACACCTGTAATTAATCCCAGCACTTTGAGAGACCGAGCTGGGAGGATCACTTGAACCCAGGAGTTTGAGACCAGCCTGGGCAACAGAGTGAGACCTTGCCTTATAAAACTTTTAAAAAATTAGCCAGGCAGGGTAGCATGCACCTGAGATCCCAGCTATTTGGGAGACGGAGGAGGAAGGATCACTTGAGCCTAGGAGGTTGAGGCTGTAGTGAGCCATTATCATGCTATTGCACTCCAGCTTGGGCAACAGACCAAAATGCTGTCTCAAAAAAAAAAATTAAAATGTCCTGTATCAAAAATGTTATAAAAAAATCAAAGGACAAATCACAGATGTAAGTTAAACAAAATATTTATAATTGACCAATATATTACATCTGAAATACGGAAAGTATTCTTTTATTACAGACTTCTATTACTAGCAATATGTCCAACTAGAGACTCTGAAAACCTTCTGCCAAAAACATATGAGAGTGTTTGATAAAATACATACTTTCCTGTAAAAAATAAACCTGTGAGATAGTAACAAACTGTCCTCCTGCCAGAATGAAAACAATAGCAGAACTTCAGAGAGATAAGTAGGCTCTAAATCTTCTGGATATACTGTTCTCCTAGAGCAAAGTATTCTGGGACAAAGCCTTGGATGCAGCAGTGCCAGAAGCCATATTGAAAACTGTCCTGGAGATAGATGGTACAAGAAATGCTATATCATCAGGGAAGTGCTAAACTAAAACATAAACTAAATGAAAATTTTTTCGCTCATCTTTGGCTCTAGGTACAGATTAAGAAAAGTTTTCATGCAATTACAGGAACACTGGCTGGTCTCACAAGCGTGTGATGCCTGAACCAATACACTTTGCATAATGTTAAATATACAAATTCTATAGATAGAATTTAAAGCTGATCCAAGTCTGTAGTGAGCTTCAGTATATAGAAAAGCAAATGCATTTTATCCCTGGAGGAAATGTTATTCAACTTATGCCTCAAAATTTCTATAAACAACCAACTTTCAAAACAGATTGTCTTCCAGTATTAAAATTATCAGTTATAATATACAAAATAAATGTATATTATTTTGTGCTTAATAAATTTAACAAAATACAGGATAGAAATAAAAAAATGAACAAGGAGAGGTTATAAAAATAAGAACAGTTTGCAAAGAAATCTAGAAAAATCCTAGAAATAAAAAAATCAATTCAAATTAGAAACTTATTTAAAGGGTTAGGCATAACTGAAGAGAAATTTAGTGAACCGTATCATCATATAATTTCATAAAAAATCACTCATAATGTAACACAAAGAAATAAGAGAAGGAAGATATTAAAGAAAAGTAATTATTAATATGGAAGAAGGAGACATAGGAATTCAAAAAGGAAATAAAAGAGATGAGGGAGAGAAAATATTAGAAAGCAAAATGTAGAAATTTTATTCGGAATCAGTGAAAGCTATGAATCCCTAGATTGGGAAGCCCTTTGAATTTCAAACAGGTTATAAATAAAAAAATCATCAGTAAATATTCTAGTAAAACTACAATACATCAAAAACAAATAATATCACTCAAAAGAAGACAGAGAGAAAAGCAATTTCTTTAAAACAATCACTAATTAGATTGACAGCTGATTTCTCTAGCAAAGATGAAAGCTAGTAGGCATTAAAATCTTGAAATAAAATAGAATTGAAAACCGAGAATTCAATGCTTAGAAACTCTATATTTTAATAATGAATGAAATATAAATATATTTTCAAATATACAAAGAAAAGAATAGTCCGTGTCTAAACTATAGACCAAAGTGATTTCTTCTGTCTCAGATGAAATTTCTGATAACTAAGGGAATAAAAAAGTTAAACATGTGAGTAAATCTAAACAAACATTTTTGTTATTTTTAACATGTAACAAATAATAATAGTGTTTTTTTTGTTTGTTTGTTTTTTGTTTTGAGAGGGAGTCTCGCTCTGTCGCCCAGGCTGGAGTGCAGTGGTGCCATCTCGGCTCACTGCAAGCTCCACCTCCTGGGTTCGCACCATTCTCCTGCCTCAGCCTCCCGAGCAGCTGGGACTACAGGTGCCCGCCACCACACCCAGCTAATTTTTTGTATTTTTAATAGAGGCAGGGTTTCACCGTGTTAGCCAGTATGTTCTCTATCTCCTGACCTTGTGATCTGCCCGCCTCGGCCTCCCAAAGTGCTGGGATTACAGGCGTGAGCCACTGTGCCCAGCCAATAGTAGTGTTTTATTATGGCATTATAATTAAGCAAAAATATTACATAATAATTATATGTAAACCAGGAAGAACCGTTATTGCAACTAAAGTATTCTAAAGACCTTATATTGTTTAACATAAGGATAAATAGATTAACTTTAGTCTTTGTGAAGTATGCATGTCAACAGTTCTGTAAGAATAAAAAGATGAGAAAAAAGGGCATGCCTTTTAAGTGAGTGGGAGTTGGTGAAACAAGAAAAAAAACAAAAAGAGAAAAATATCCTCAATCTATTAAAATAAAGAAAATGAGAGAGAAGAAGAAGAGGTAGAAGAAGGAAAAAGAGGTGAAGGTGAAAGAAAGGGAAAGGAAGAGAGTAAGGATAAGGACAACTCTAATTAAATATCTTCGTAGCTAAACATTTACTTATTAACACATTTCTCAGTGGTTTACCCATTTGTTTTTACAAGAAATAGGTGTTATTAATTATCCTAATTTATAGTTTACAATTGAGAATCTAAACTATAATGCAAACGTCACGTATCAACTTGAAAAATGTTGCTAAAGTATTTGCAGGAAACAATGGCCTTAAATGCATGATTTTTTTTGTGGTAAAAACACATAACACAAAATTTACCATCTCAACCTCTTTTAGGTGTACAATTCAGTAGTGTTAAGCATATTCATATTACTGTGAAAGAGACCGCCAGAACTTTTCATCTTGTAAAACTGAAACTTTCTACCTGTTAAACAACTCCCCTTTCACCTCCTCCTCTCAGTCCTGATTATTCTACTTTCTGTTTCTATGACTTTAATTGCTTTAGATATCACATATAAGTGAAATCATACAGGGTTTGTCTGTTTGTGACTGATGTATTTCACTAAGTGTAATGCCCTCAAGGTTCATCCATCTTGTGGCATGTAACAGGATTTTCTAATCTTTTTAAGGCTGGATAATATTCCATTTTTTGTACAGACCACATTTTGTTGATCCATTCATCTGTGGATGGACATTTGAGTTGCTTCCACTTCTTGACTGTTGTGAACATAAGCGTGCAAATATCTCTTTAAGGTCCTGCTTTCAATTCTTTTGGACAGACACCCAGAAATGGGATTTCTGTATCATATGATAGTTCTAATTTTAATTTTTTGAGAAATAGTCGTAATGATTTACATAGCAATTGCACTATTTTACAATTCCATCAACAGTGTGCAAAGATATCAATTTCTCCACATTCTTGCCAACACTTGTTATTATCCATATATTTTTTAGTAGCCATCCTAATGGGTATAAGATGATATATCATTGTGGTTTTGATTTGCATTACTCTGATTATTAGTGATGTTGAACATCTTTTAATATGTTAGCATTTGTATATCATTTGTGAAGAAATACCTATTCAAGTCTTTTGCCTACTTTTTAATCAGGTGGTTTAATTTTTTGTTGTTGAGTTATTAGAGTTCTGTATATATTTTGGATATTAACCCCTTATCAGATATATGACTTGCAAACATTGCCCCCTATTCTGTAGGTTGCTTTTTGACTCTGTTGATTGTGTCCTTTGATACACAAAAGTGTTTAAGATTGATGTGGTCCTATTTGCCAATTTTTATTTTTATTGCTTGTGCTTTTGGTGTCTTATCCAAGAAATAATTGTCGAGTCACATGCTTGGTTTTTTTCCCCAAAAGGCAGAGTGTTAAGTATCTAAGACATTAGAGAAAGAATCAGAGAAAACCCAGACGAAGTAGTACAAAGAAAATTAAAAAGATAACAGAAACAATTAATTAAACAGAAAAAATATAATGTGGAAGATTAACAAATACAAAAATGTATTATTTGAAAAGACTAATAAAATTTAGAAGCCTCTTAATTACATCCTAGCAAGTGTGATTAAGGAAAAGAGAAAGAAAAAAGAAATGAACGACACTAATAATTGAAAAGTAACATAACAAATACATTAAAAACCCTAGATCATAATGGTTTAAGGAAAAGAGTGTTTCACATTGTAACTCTATTTGATCTGACTGAAACCCAAATCCCTGAGAAATAGTTAGCTGTTTTAAAGTAGAGTGGCCAATGGTTAAGAGCAAGTATTTTTAACCTTGTTTTGAATCCCAGCCGTGCCACTTACTATCTTTGTGTAAATTACTTAACCTGTCCCTACCTTGTTTACTTATGTCTAAATGGAGATTATAGTAGTACCTTCCTCATAGGGTTGCTGAGTTATTAAATTAAATTCATGAATATATTTTACCTCTCTTGCATGTAGTATGTGATAAACAAACGTTTGCTGCAACTATGACTAGAGTAGTAACATGGAATAACTCTAGCGGAGCAATATTCTTTCCACTGTTTCTGCTGTTGCACTTTCTGAGCTTTTCAATGCTTATCAACATAGTTCTATCTAGTAAGGCAGAATGAAAGGGAGAGCAGATGAAATAAAAATTAAAAGTTACATTTCAGCAATGCTTATTAGAGTTTGGAGAAGGAAGTGGAACTTGGTAACTTGTATTTTAAAAATTTATACCTCTATTTTGCCTATTCATTGACAGTTGGCTATACTCAGGCCAAATTTATACAGCAACCGTAAGCAGTTCTTCAGTTTAAATCAATTAGTTTAAATGAAGTTCCAGTTTAAAAACTCAAATCAAGTCAATAAATCATATTAAGTTCTTTTTGTGTAATCCAACTCTTATTTTATTTTAATAACCATTTAATTGTGTCATTTGCCAGCAAGTAAGGCCTTTAAGAGTGTTATTGTGTTTTGTCCAATGTTATATTGCTATCTCTAGCATAAAGCATGGCACACACTAGCCTCTAATCATTATTTGATCGATGAATAAAATAAGTAGCAACTTATTTCCATGTAGCATCCTCATGAATCTCCAGGAACTTACTTGATGTACTTATTTTGATTATGTTTCTGCTTTGTTTCTAATTTTTATCTATATCTCACACTTACCATTTTATCTCTGCCCGTGGAACTTGGACTGGGAGACAAGGTATCATAGAAGTTGCTCACGCCTGTAAGCCCAGCACTTTGGGAGGCTGAGGTGGGCGGATCATGAAGTCAGGAGATCGAGACCATCCCGGCTAACACGGTGAAACCCCGTCTCTACTAAAAATACAAAAATTAGCAGGGCGTGGTGGTGGGCGTGGTGGTGGGCGCCTGTAGTCCCCGTTATTCAGGAGGCTGAGGCAGGAGAATGGTGTGAACCTGGGAGGCGGAGCTTGCAGTGAGCCGAAATCGCGCCACTACACTCCAGCCTGGGCGACAGAGTGAGACTCTGTCTGAAAAAAATAAAAAATAAAAAAAAACTAAAAAGCACTGGCTTTGAATTCTGACTTTGGCACTTACCTCCTGCATCATTATTTTGGGTAAATCAGTTACCCCTTTGAAGTTCCTTTTCATAATCTGTAAAATTAGTATGGAATTTTAGAAATAAAGATAAGACTGAGCTGGATTTCAGTCCCAATTCCAATACTTCCTAGCTTGGAGAAAGTCAATTATGTAATCTTGAATTAATATCAATTTCAAGTATATACTAGAGCTGTCTTTATGTAAAACTTATACAATCCTATGAGACAGCTATTATTATTATTTCCATTTTACAGATGAAGAAGCTAAAGCCAAGAGATCTTCAGGCTCCTACCCAAAGATCTATTCTGTCCTGTCAGACCTTCTTAAAGGTTATAATCTGAACTTTGCCCCATAAACCATTGGCTTGGTTTCAGGGATACATCTTGCTATAGCAGAGTGGACAAGAAGACAATGATATTCTAGTTCTTGTACCTAGAAAATAGATGGTGGAGCGAGGAGAATTCTGATCCTTGTGAGTTGACCCATCTTCATGGACATGATATTTGCCTTGTCTTTGGGGCTAAATTCTTTGTGAAGTCCTTACATTAACTTCTGAAATTTCCCAATTTTCCAATGTAGTTATGAGCATTCATAAAATCCATATGATATCATTATGTGGGATAATTTGAAATGGTGGCATATTGAGGGATAGTTTACCTATCATAGTAGCTAAAACCATATACAGTCCCACATAAACAACTTGGAAATATCTCCAGGCAGTTGCTTCAGGACTCCAACTGTACTTCAAGCCATACCTCATAGACCAGCTTAAACTCAGGCTGCTAACTTTCAATTTCAACTGAGATGTAGAAAGTCACAAAAGACTGTTATTCCTACCCTAACAAAAACAAGTCAGATAAGTAATATTACCATAATTTTGTGAAACTTATCAGAGAGCTGAGAAAGGAATGAGTTCGTTGTAGGAGAGAAGAGACATCTCAATGGTATGTATGGTAGTGGAAGGAGCAAACCTGGCACAAATTGAGAGAAAAAGAAATCAGGAAAATTTTAAACAAAGTTTTCATGGTCATATATGTATTGACATGATGGATTGGAATCCCAAGGTGCAAGAATCACAGAGTGAATCCACACTCATCTTTCAATCTTTTCCTGAGGTGCCTTCACATAGTGCATGACGGCAGCATATCAAAGGCTGGGGGCAGGGGAAAAGGGCTGAGAAAATGCCTCCAAGGTGCATGAACCCTTCATCAAGTGACAGACAGTAGTCTGAAAAGGGCTGGGATCAGGGCAGCAGAGCTTACAGGACTACTCTCCCAAAACACTCAGAGCTTTTACAGATTGTTTGCCAGCAGCCCATCAAAGGATGAGGGTAGGGCAGGAAAGCCAAGACAGATCTCTCAGGAGTGCAAAAGGCCACTACATGGTAGTGGCCCAATGAAGACAAGGTCAGGGCAGGAAAACTGAGATAGATCCCATCTTCATGCCCAAAGTGCACCAGGCCTTCACCAGATGGAACACAGCAAAGAGCAGATAGATGCAGGGAGAGCTCTTGAAGTGCAGAAAGTAAGTGGAGGAGGGGAGGGCAGAGGTGCAAAGAAAGCTTCCTAGAAACTGCAAAGCTATCTGCTAGATTATAAAGCAGAAAGAGATATCTTACAGGTAAGAATGATGATAGCTAGGGCTGGGCACAGTGGCTCACACCTGCAATCCCAGCACTTTGGGAGGCCGAGGCAGGTGGATTGCTTGAGCTCAGAAATTTGAGACTAGCCTGGGCAACATGGTGAAACCCTGTCTCTACCCCAAAAGACACAAAAACTAGCCAGGCATGGTGGCACATGCATGTAGTCCCAGCTACCTGGGAGGCTGAAGTGGGAGAATCACTTGAGCCTGGGAGGTGGAAGTTGCAGTGAGCCAACATGGAGCCACTGCACTCCAGCCTGGGCAACAGAGTGAGACCCCATCTCAAAAAAAAAACAACAAATAAATTAAAAAATAAAAAGAATGATGATAGCTAGGCTGTAAAGTATAGCGAGGTCTTTAGAGTCTTGCTGATGCATAGATCTCAAGACCTGCAGATCTCATCTTCAAGACTTTTAAACCTGGAGATAAGCTGAATCTAATTAAAGCCATAACAAAACCCAGACCAACTGAATTAATGATTAAATTGTCTCAAACTCTCACCATCACAGCCTGATAATGGAAGCAGTACTATTTTCTAGCAATAAATATTATGCACTTCAGTGTCCAGAGTACGTTTTCACACGAAGTCTGGGATACAATGAAAAATTATGAGACATAAAGCAGGACAATGTTACCTAATGGAAAAAACATTCAACAGACACAAACCACAGTTGACCCAGATGTTGCAATGAACAGATAGGCGCTTTAACATAACTACAATGAATATGTGAAAAGTTCTACTAGAAAAGATAGGCAACATGTGGAAATACACTGAGAATTTCACCAGAAAAATGGAATCTATAAAAAGATAGCCAAATGGAAATTCTAGCACTGAAAAAGTACAATACTAGAATTGAAGAATTCACTGAATGTGCTTAGCAGAGACTGGATACAGCAAAAAAAATAGATTAGTAAACTTAAAATGGGTCAATGGAAATATTTTAAATTAAAACGAAAAGAGAAAAAAATAGGGAAAACAACTTGAAAATTTCATCCAAGTTTTCTGGGGCCATACCAAGCTGTCTAACCTTGTATAATTGGAGACCAAGAAGGAAAGAAGAGAATGGATGGTTTAGAATATTTGAAGAAAAAAGGCTTAAGAGTTTCCAAAATTGAAACAAATCAACCTGGAGATTCATAAAACTTGGCCAAATTCAAAACAGTAAAAATACAAGCAATATCACATTTAGATACTCCTCATACTTCTGATAATGATAGATAAGGAGAAAAATCTTAAAAGCATCCAGAGAAGAAAAATACATTACATTTAGGGGAATAAGAATAAGAATTGTGGCTATTTTTTATTAAATATAATGAAGGCCAGACAACAATGGAATAAAATTTTCAAATTGCTTAACAAAAATCTGTTAACTTAGGATTCTATACCCAGTGAAAAGTAAGCTGAGTCTGTCTCTAGCAGTCCTACACTAAAATAAAGGCTTTAGGCAGTAGGTGAATGATAGCAGATGGACAAGTGGATCTGCAGGAAGGAATGAAGAGCATTGTAAAGTGTAAATATGTGGCTAAATATGAAAGACCATTTTTATTATCTACATTATGTGTGTGTGTGTGTGTGTGTGTGCAGTTAATTGCTTTAAAAAACTATTAACTCTTTTAAGAAAAAGTAATATATTTTTAGGTTGATAACATATATAGATGTAGAATAAATAACCAAATAGAACAAAGGCCCAGAGGTGGAGGTAAATGAAATTATACCATTATAAAGTTCTTACATTGTTCAAAAAATAGGACATTCTTAGAAGGTAAACTGTGACATACGTGTATGTTAATATCTAAAATACTGGTAAAAAATACAAAGAGGTATAACTAGAAAGTCAATAGAGAAGATAAAATGGAATAAGACATATTTAATTGATCAAAATAAAGCAGAAAAATAAAGAAGAGACAAATAGAAAACAAATAACAAATTGGTAGACTTAAACTCAATCATAGCAATAATTACATTACATAAAACAACCCCAACCATCCATTTAAAAGACAGAAATTATTAGACTGCATATGAAAAGCCCAACTCAACCATATAATGTCTAGAAGTATACTTTAATTATAATAAAGTGCACTTTAATTATATAGACTTAGACATGATGAAAATAAAATAATGGGAAGTAACATATTATGCAAACAAAAACATAAGATATATATAGCTATATCATATATATACATATTATGTATATGTATAGCTATATTAATATCTGACAAAATGAAATTCAAATCAAGATATATTATCAGATATTATCTTTTATTACTTCTTAAATGGAAACATTTCATGATTATAGAAAGTCAATTCCTTCAAGAATGTTTTCTAGAATTGTTTTCTAACAATTTTAAATATGTGTGCACCTAAGAAGAAATCAAATATTTGATTTAAAAATGACAAAAATAAAGGAAGATACGTGCAAATCTATAATCATAGTAGAGGGTTTTGACACTCAGTTTCAATAATTGATAGAACAGGTAGACAATAAATATGGATATAGCATATTGGAACAACACTATTAACTAACATGACTAATTGACTTTTATAGGGTACTACATGCAGTAACCACAGAATACACTTCTTTTCAAGAGCACACAGAACATTCACCAAGATAGACCACATGCTAGGCCATTCAACAAGTCACAGTACATACCACAAAGTATTATGAAAGTAGGAAAAGAGAAAACTACCATTCCATCCAGCAATCCCACTACTGGGTATATACCCAAAGAAAAATAAATCATTATATCGAAAAGATACCTGCACTAGTATGTTTATAGCAGCACTATTCACAATGGCAAAGATATGAAATCAACCTAACTGCCCATCAATAGATGAGTGGATAAAGAATTGTGGTGTTTATAATAGTATTCCATTGTGTGTGTGTGTATGTGTGTGTATAACCCCTTTATATATACATACACCATGAAATACTATTTAGCCATAAGAAAGAATGAAATCATGTCTTTTGCAACAACATGGATGGAACTGGAGGCCATTATCTTAAGTGAAACAAGTCAGACACAGAAAGGCAAATACCACATATTCTCACTTATAAGTGAGAGCTAAGTAGAGTGTAAACATGGAAAATGATTTTTAAAAACAAATGACTAGAAAATTTTAGAAATAAAATAAAAATGCTACTTGTCACAACATGGATTAATCTCAAAACCATTAAGATACTAGACAAAAAACAATACAAACTATGATTTCATTTACATTATGCCCAAGAACAGGCAAAATTAATCTTTGCTGATAAAATCAGAAAGTGGTAGTGGCAGTTGTGGGATGAAGTGACTGCAAAGGAACGTGCTGGAATTTTCTTGGGTGATATAAAATAGCCTGTATTTTTATTTACTGGTAGTTTTGTGGGGCTATATAGTTACCAAAACTGATTAACCTGTAAATTTAAGGTTTGTGCATTTTATATACTACTTATGCTTCAACAGTAAATGAATAAACAAATAGATAACAAAAAATTCCGGCTATTGACTCATCTTGGAACAAGTTCACCTTTAGGGTGTAATTCCTAAGCAGTATTTCTCCCAGTGAGTAATACAGACCACCTATACAGAAATAACCCAAGGGCTGTGTTACATATCAGATTCCAGTGCTTTACTCACATCATATCAATCAAAATAAAATGCAATCATGTTAAATATATAAAAATGTGTAAACATACACAGATATATTTATGTATATCTATATGTAGAGAGATGTAAATATTGGAGGAATTTAAAACATTTTCATGGTTAAATTATAATATAAGTTATATTCAATTTATATTAAATATTAATCATTAAATTTTAATAATTAAAATGGAAGAAAAACGAGCTTATCTGGCTTGTATATCCAACCTATCATTTACTAACCAAGCTTTTGAAAGAAATTTTACTGGGTTCAGAAAGGTAAGAAATAGGGGAAGAAAGAATATAATGTACCTGGCCATATTCTTATATGCATGTTTGTAACTTGGCTTTCATTTAAATATCATGGATATAATTTAAATAGCAAATGGTTCTTGAAGGCACTACTGTTTCTCTCTCCCTGGTTTATCACTTGATTATTATTTAACAGGGTTTCCCCAGGGACTAAAACAACTAGATTCAATCTGCCATGCTAAACTAGAAATCATGTCATATTTTCTAGCTCAGATAAAACGGTCACCATTCTTAGGCTGTGTTATGTTACCTGAGCCTGGTTTCTTTCTTCCATTATACCGTATAGTTCCAGCATTCGCTTCCTCTCCGAATGCTGTATGATTGTTGTTTTGTGTGTGTCTCTTGTAAGAATAGAGGCTTTCTCTAGGCCCTAATATTTTGGTGGAAAGAGCACCTTCCATATTGAAATCAGTACTCCATTGGTTGGAAATGGCCAATACATGCTATTATTAAGTACCTGGTTGGAGTCACCATTTCAATGCAAGCCATCAGGGCATTGGGGGAATGCTGGTTCTGCTCTGTAATATAAATTACTTCTTCCAGTTTTACTTTATTGCTTTCAGTAGATCAATTTAAATTATTGCCAAAACTGTATTGAACAGGCTTCTCATTAGACTGCAAAATCCTCGAGGGCAAGGATTCTTTCTTCAAAACTATTTTAATTGCAGGTCTAGTACATGTTAGGTGCTTGATTGTTGTAGAATCAACAATCAAATAATTGTTGATTCAATGTACAAATTTATAGAGCTAAAATCTATCCTGTTTCATATTTCATATTTCCCTCTCCATCTTTGGACAGAGGTTTCCTACCAGTTACTAATCCATTCTATTTTCCTCACTTGTTGCCATATGTCTTCCCATTTTGATTTCAGAATATTATGAAAGAAGTAAGCTCTTTCTTGTCCCCTAAACCTGTCATACCCTGTGGGAGCTGTGCAATCCAGGAACACTAAATTGCTTGTAGTTCATATGCATACAACAAAATGTGTCCTGCCTCCTTGCGTTTTGCTCATGCTCTCTCCTCTGGCTGGAATACCCTCTCCCCATCAACATTCATCCTGTGACAAACTTATACTCTCTTTAGGCATCCTCTCTACCAGAAAATCTTCTCTGATCTCTTAGCCCCAGAAGTGTAAGCTGTTCCTCTCCTGGGAACCTGCAATATCACCTGCCCAGTCTTAACTGTTCTTATTACATTATATTCATCTGTGCCATATTACACATTATGTAGCTGCCTCTTTCATTAGACTATGAGCCTATTAAGCATGAAGAATGTACAGTATTTATATCTCTATATCCCCCAAACACACAGTAGATGTTTAAGTCATGTGGTTTGAGAGAATAAGTCCTGCCAAATGCTGAGTTCACACATGGTACCCACAGCATTTCACGCACTGCCAGCCCCATAATGTTAGGAAGTAAATGAGATCATATCTCCTTTTAGGTGGTGACTGACTAATTTTTTAATAATAAATGCTAAAACTGTGGGGCGGAGTTGCAAATAAAGTCATCAAACTATTGTTTCTGAACCTTTCCACTTATCTGGAGGACACTTGCCTATCTCTGGTCCTCTGGAGTCTCTCCCATTCTCTATACAAAGGAGCAAGAGCTAGGACTAAGATGGCGATTATGAGAATAGAAAGGAAGGAATGGCTTCGAACAATTCTCAAATGAGCAATGAGCAACAGCACTGCTTATGCATGAGGATGGAGAAGAGTCAAGAAGGAGTCATGCAGGGTTGCAAAGCATTGAGCCTGAAAACTTCCTGGGGAGAAAATTTTCGAGGAGACTGACCGACAGTAACCTGCCAATGGCATTGGTCCATGGAGACAAAGAGATGTTATTTCAAGCAGAGGCCAGAGGAGCAGCATGAACATCAGAGAATGACTTAGCTCTGAAAGAATTGCCCAGAAAACACTAAGGACTGTGAGCTGAAGTTGGTCCCCTTCCCTCTCTTTCATGTGCTGTCTGGCTTTCTCTCTTCTCCATCTCCAAAGCTTTCATCCAGCTGACCAGTACTCACCCTCTGAGGGTCAACCAAATATTTGTATAGAACTTTAAAGTTCACAAAGCCATTTCACACACATCGTCTCATCAACCCTGTGAGATAGATATACATGCTTATTTTAAAGGAATAGTCAAAGAACCTGAATAGTAGCAAGGGGCAGAATCAGGGGTTGAGCATGAGGTATTCTGATTTTGTATTTATTCAATTTCTACTATTCAACGTTGTATCACATTCTCTAAGAGAAAGAAGTATAAGCAATGGCCTTTTGACCTCAGGGATCTATCATCTTATTGGGGAAACAAACATAAAATATATCAATTGATGAGAGAAAAAATGTGTGCATTCAAAGATTATATATTAATAAGCATATAGCAATATGTTAATATATAAAATTATGTAACAACTGCCACATTAAATCCAATAGTCCATCTGGGAGAAGAATCCTTTAAATATTTATTCAGGCTCAGTGGCCAAAGGCACAGAACACTGTAGAACTGGAGCATTTGCAGAGATTTTATAGGACCACTAGACTTTATTTATTTGACTACATAGAAACTGTGTCTTGAGAAACTGAATTTCTTTACTTATAAAAATGTAAGTAATATTTTCTCATCTGATGCCAAATAGAATAAAGCATACACATAAAAAAAGAAAAGCTCCATAAAGTCAGCATGATTGTTAAAAAAAAAGGAAAACTATGTACATTTTTAAAATTATATATATGTTTTATGCATTTTAAACTGAAATGGGAAGATGGAGCTCCTGGTGCACATAGTAGAAATACAACTTTAATATGTAAGCTTTACATTTATTGACTTTTTTATATTAAAAATTCACTCTTTAATAATGGCAGAAGAAAATAAAAATTGATTTCAAAAAGGAGTAATTTAGTTCTCCAAGAGGAAATCACTTTGACCCTAATTTAAAATAATTTACAGGAGATAAGTCCTCTCTAAGGATCATGTTGTACTTTTGAAGTTTAGTCTTTTTCAAGCGGGAGGCAATTAGAATTTTTAGAGGCTAGTGTTTGTGGCAAAATTTTAAAAAGGCAGTTTTGGGATTCCTTTCAAATCAGCACTCCATCCCCACCCCAGTACCTCAGTTCTCAGTGAAGCTGCATAAAAATAGATTTCAGTCTTCATGTTAAAGACATTTTACCAAATTCCATGGTTTTCACAAACAAAATCATTGTTTTTTCTTATTCTGCCCTCAATAAAAATGAAAAACAGCTTCGAATTACTCCTCCTAGGTTATTCATGCAAAATCTTCCTTCAGCTTTTTGCCACCCAGGAGATGAGTTCTTTATTTCATTTAATAGAAGATTTTTAATTAGAAGAGCTCTACTACAAAAAAGAACAAAGAAGGTAAGGAAGGTTCTGCTGGAAAAAAAAAGGCTTGATTTAGAGAGAGAGCAGACAATTCATTTGATTTTATTTGTTAAATTAAGCTATTCTTTTGTTCTTCCAGAGAGGCTGTAACACAGAGACTGGGAAATGCACAAATGTCTGGAGACCTATCTCTAAGAGGAGAAAAGTGAGTCATTAAAGACACCCAGTTATGTGTGGGAGTCATCACTGAGGGTCAAATTATCAGGCCAAAAACAACTGGGCATAACTCAGTTTCTGGAGCTGTTTCATGTCAGGGTTAACTCCCACTTCAAAGAAACCCGACAGATGGGAAATGAAAGTTCAGAACTTCTTCTTTTGAATCTGTTTTCAAAATGGCTCACGCAGTTTGCAGTCTGCTGTCTTTGAAAGTCAAACTTCAAGGCTTATCATTACTATTTGCCTTTTATCAAGAGCCAATAATATGCCCTGAAGATACGCATGCACATATAAATTATTATTCCTCACTTTCGGGGTTGGTGGTGATAACATTGCTCTCCTTTGAGGAGAACATGGCTGGAAAACTTGATGAGGGATTCCCACACATCTGCAATAAGAAAACCATGTCCAAATCAAGTAGTTGCAAAAGTGACTCATAAGATGAGATGACTTTCCAAGAAGGATACTCCACCAGGATTTGGATGCAAGTTTCTTAGAAGGGAGCAAATGAAGAGCTTTTGAAAGAAAAAGAGGAAAACAAGACCCTGTCACATACACACACTCCTTGTTTGGTCAAATAGAAATAAGCGGATTGCCCCAACTGAATCATCTCTGCCTTTCTGGTAAAGAGATCTTCATTGTACAAAGAAAATTAAAATCTCTTTGAGAAGCTTCAGACTTTGCCTCTGAACTTTTTCGGATCCTGAAACCTATTAAGGTCTGCAATTAATTTGTTCTCTCCTCTGTGCTGCCACAGATCATGTTAGTAACTGGTGATCCAGATTTAACTAGGCCTTGAGCATGAAAATAAATATAGAGGTCATCATCATTGTAAATGAATCGGTTTCATCTAGTTCCATCCTAAACTAACTGGTTTAGAAGTTTCTAGGAGGTATCACAGAGCTTAGTAAAACAAAACAAACACATAAAACAACTCTGCTTTCTGTTTTGTGGAGCAGAGACTCTTACTTTTTTATTAGAGGCCTCGATCCTGGGATACTTCTTTCTCAACCTAGGATGGCCTCGCTTCGTTCACATCCTCCATCTCCATTCTGAGCTCTAACAGCCACTCCACCAAGATGGGGAAAACATGGTCAAGAAGATTCTAGCACTAACAAAGTCCCAGGCAAGCTCCTTTAGGAAATCACTTTGACTCATCCAAGGAGTCTTGCTCTTATTATTATTTACAACTGATTTAAAACTTTCTTTCCTTAACACAGTCTCTCCTTTGCATTGCATATTGCATAATATCAATGAATTTTTCATCTTTTTTTTGAATAGTTAATACATGCACGTGGTTAAATCATAAACACATACTATAAAGTCTATCGTAAAACTTCTCAGTCTGCCCAAGACTCACAATTCTGCCTAGTTCCTATCCCTATATGAAGGGAGGTAAAACAAATATGGCATAATATAAGGATATTTCCCTATAAGGATTTCCTGAGCTTTGTAAAAGTTTGTTTATTGGGCATTTTTGTTTTACTTCTCTTCATTAGAAATACAGATGACTGAAAACTTTGCAAATTTAATTATTGAAAATATTTTTAAAAGACAAAAAAATCATTGAAAATGTAGGGGGGAAAGACAATTAAGGTTTCCAGCTGTTCACAGTCTTATTATTAATGAATATTTATAAACCAAAATTAACTTTAAGTATTTCCTTTTTAAGTATGCAATACTGTTTTCAAATATGTCTCATGCTTTTGTGTCTTCAGGCATCTGTTTCCAGCTGTTCATATTTCTATTATTAATTGAATATATTTACAGCAAAGCTAGTGTTGTGCCCTTTTGTAATCACTGCCAGTATTCTGTGTGCTCATGCTAACGGATTCACCTAGAAAAATGCCCTCTTTTCTCACCATCCTCTTAACTTACCATCACCATCACCGTTCCCATGCCGCACTACAACATATATTGTGTGACATATTTTAAAGCGACATCAACATTATAGCTGATGCCTAGGAGGAGGAGAAATGTTTCTTATGTCTACAGTGTATGTGATTGATCTTGGCATATTTTTTTGGAGGAAACTTAAAGTTTCGCATAATGTAAACCTCAGCAGTGAAGAAAAGTAAAAGCCTCCAAAATGACTTAGAAAATACAGAAAGAGACAGAGAGAATTATCTTCAAAGAAAAAGCTGCTAAACACCAGAATCAAAACAGTCGCTAAAGGACAAATGTGCTCCCAGGAGAAACAAAGATCTCTTCAACATGAATCATATAATGAAAAAATAATAATTCCAAAGAAAGGGAAAGTAGAATCCATACAAAATCAGAATTTAAAATATACATGACTAAGGAAGTCAGAAGAGAAGAAATAGTGAGTTAAGGTTATACAATTTTGAATTCTGACTCTCATTTGTAATAGTTTAGTGCATTTATAAAGAGAGGCCTATTTTTCTTGGCTATTATATCAGCTCTGTCACATTTCTTTCTTTAGATCTCCCATGATGTTCTTTATCTTATAGAATTGAAACTGAAGGAGAGCCCAAGAACATTTTCTCTTTTCCCCAATAGTTTAAAATCGTTTTTAAAGAACAATTTTCTAGAATCACAAATGCTTGGAAGAAGCCTCTAAAAAGAAGCCCAAGCAACTCAAGTACTTTAGCATAAAAAACAATGTCAAATATATAAGAGTATAAGCTAATCTACCAGGGAGGAGAATATGACATACAGGATAAAGAATACAACCAGACAAAAGCAAAAAAACTAAAGTGAAGTCAGATTAGAAGTTAATATTTCCCTTTTCTTTATTTGTCAGATCAAGTCAATTCTCTGTCTGATTCCAGAAATTTAATAAAATTCAGAACAACTTCGAATAATTTCCTTTGGGAGAGAAAACCATCTAGCAAGAACATAGCTAGCAAAGGACCTATGCCTTAGTTCCAAGGTTTGGCACTTACAATATACACACAATATACACAGTTCTAATCACATAATGCTAATGATAAGGAAGGAGCTCAATCACTCTATTTCCTAACAGGGACAATATCAGTTATTTATTGATTCCTGGTGAAATAGCCTACAATATTTTCCTTTCACACCATTGGAAAGAATTGTAATTACATGGAAATCTGTGATAATGTATTAAGAATCTCATGTCGCTACTCTACAGAGCATTTAGAATGGAGTAACATTACTCCATACATGGCAATTAGAGTGCAACTAATTAGTGTCACTTACTGTGAGAAGCAACTGATTAATTATGTTTAGACATTGCTGCTGAGAGAAAACTCAGAGTCTCCAGCTTCTAAATTGCATGCTCTGCCATTCAGCTAATGGAACATCTCTGCTGGCTTGATAATTACTGGATATTTAATGCAGCCTCATTCTCTGGCTTATACAGGCACCCCTGAAGTTCTGCACTAATGCTATATTCATGAAACTACTGTATATCAAAATTACAGTGTACTTTTCCCTCTGTCACATTAGGAGCATAATTAGTGAGGCAGCTGTGCAGCTACAAACTTCTAGGCTCAACGCAGTGGGCAGTAATGTATTTCATTGTCATAGAAACAATATCCTGGCACCTCCAGCACTTGGGCAACTTTCCTCAATTTGGAAAATGATAATTGCTCAAGAATTCAAAGGAAAAGAGAGTGGTACCTTTGTCACCCTCTGCAAGCTACTGTGTCCAGAAGGCATTTTTAAAAGGGCCCACCACGACATACCAAATTTAGCCAAATTCTTATTTATCCTCAATTCTCCAGTCCTTCTTTCCCGAGATGAATCTGATGATTGCCCCCCCCTCTGTCATCATCTCCATGTTTATGCCACATCAGGGTGGGAAGTGAGGCCAGATGGTTATTTGAAAGTGTGTCAGCCTGCTTTGCAGCTGTTCTGAAATTTGCTCCTAAGGCTGCTAGGGAGAGAACCCATACTCCATGTCTGCTCCATTCAGGGTCAGCAGAGGGAGAATCCACGACAAGCATTTATTCCTTCTTACAAATCCGCCAAATCCTGCTCAGAAAGCATGGAAGCGTCCCAGAAGTGTTATGAAAAACAACCTATAATGATGAACAGAGCCTGGCCCACTGGACTTATGGAGAGGTGGGGCCTCATTGGCCTGAATTTCTGGGTTGATAACTAGTCAACTAGTATAACCTCTCTCTTTTCATTCTTCCTGTTTCTCCCTCTGCCACTGCCCAATTCCAGGCTTTTATTAGCTTCCATCTGCACTACCCATTTTTTAGGTCAGTCATCTCATACTTTAATATGTTAATGAATAAGCTGTGCATTTTGTTAAAAGGCAGATTCCAATTCCGTAGGTTTTGTGTTTGGCTCAAGAGTCTTTATTTCTACTGAGCATCCAGGTCCCCTCGATGCTGTTGTTGACCAACCACATTTTGAGTAGCAGGTATCTAAGTGATCGCCTTGTGTTCAGTTTCTCCCCTTCTAAAACACCCTTTCATATTGCATTTAGAATTATTTCTCTAAAGTGACATGTCATGAAATGTGCCTCTGGGACTTTCTGTAACAGAATCATCTGGATCTCCTATCAAACCTGATTCATCATTACTTCTCACGGTAAGGTCCCCATATCTGCATTTTTAAGAATCACCCCTATGGTTCTTATGGGAATTACTACTGTAAAGCTAAGTCGAAATCAGGTTGATTTTTCTAGCTCAAGCCTTTTTAATATTCTCTTACTGACTTTTAAATAAAATTCCAAATTGGTTACCCTGGGATTTAACTTCCTGCATTATCTTTTCCCCATGCCTTCCTCTATGGTTTCAAATATCTAGGAGAGAAAACAGACATAATCAATATGATAATGACAAGTGCTGTCATTACTGAAGCCCTATTTATATCTCACTTAACCTATTGAAATCTCACCATTCATGTGTAATAAACATAATTGATTTCATTTTATATTTTAACCCTTTGAAGTAAGTAATATTTTTTCATTTTATAGATAGCAAATATGAACATCAGAGATGGAGCTAGGTTTATAAGTGTGATGAACTCAAAAGCTCATGTTATTTTTGTTCTTCCATGTTGCCAAGCCTTGAATGTCACTCCAATTTGCTTCATAAATGTTCCATTTTCAAATAATTGTTTACACAGCAATTGATTGTCATGGGGCCTCTCCATTTTTTTCTGTTACCAAAAATATATGATTATTTCTAGTGCATGAACTGAACATTGAAATTTTGTGCTAGGCAAAAGTCCCAAAGTTTTTGCTGTGCTGATGAAATGAAATGTTTCTACTTCACTCTTTTACTTTCTAAAGTTCTATTAAATTTTAGTTGCACTATTCTGTATCTCCGAATAGCTCTCTAAGACTAGTTGCAATAAATCATTCTACAAAAATATGCAGTCCATATATTTATCATAAAAATTTAAAACCATCTGTACATTGTTTGTCTAACACAGAACGTATTTATTTGTACATTTCATGTACATTCTGTTGTCTTAGAATATCAACTAATCATAAAGAGCCGTTGATGAACTTGAAGTAGTATTTAGTGTTGTTTACAAAAGACATTACTGGAAAAATGTAAAAACTATTAAGCTGAGACATGAGACTGAATTTGGCCATTTTTTACATTAACACCTTGTAAATGGAGTGTATAAATCAATCATCAAATAGCATGTATTAAGAATCCACAAGCATATGGTGCTATCTGAGGCACTGCATAAATAAAACAGACACATCTCCGTGATCGCCATTCCTAAAATGGAAACTGTGATATGGCAGAGACTGCACAAGAATAGTTGTGTATCTCTTAATGTGATTGTCCCATTTATCATGTGAAAGATTAAGAAAACCATTAATTTCTGTGTGATGGGGGACTGGGAGATTCGAATACATTATTTTCTACTTCTGAAGTACTCTTGGAAAATACGAATGACCTAATATTAATTGAATATCATGAGCATCAAGCTAAGGATTTTGAATAGTCAGTTAGTGCTCTGTTTTGATTTTCAGCATAGATTAAGCAAAGCAAATCAATCAATAAGAACATCTTAATTGACTTCTTTAACATCACATGAGTAAAACCAAAGCTTTTTTTTTTTTTAAATCAAGAGGACATTGTTCTCTTAGGTATTTTAATGACAAGTATGATCAAATAAGACAGAGCCCATATGTGAATGTCTGTACAGCAAAAATTATAAGTAATATATAACATTATATACCACATGGGGAACAGATGTAAATTAATAGTAACAACAGCAAGAAGAAGAAGAATGACAATAACCAGAAGGGCAGTTACTATACTACAGTTATGATTTCTGGTTTAAATTATTTTCCATCCTCTTATTACCCATGTGGTATAGCACAATAAGTGCTGAGAGGCAATATGCTCATTTCCTAAAATATTATGCTGCTTCTCACAGCTCTAATATTCCATATTTTTCCATGGGATCCTCCAATCTATCACCGTAGTAAAAAAGAAAAAAGTGAGTTTAAGCTGCTTTAAACTTTCCAGGTAAAAATTTTTTTAGACACTAGACCAATGCCTTAGACTCAAAGTTTTCTTATTCAGAAACATATAGAATGGTCTTGTGTGGCTATTTGCTCAATAATAGAATGTATTTTCCCTAGAAATGGAAAAATTGATTAGCTTCAAAATTTTCAATTATTACACTCAAAAGTTCAAATATGTTGATTGAAATGGCATTAAATATTATAGATTCAAGCCCGTTAAGATTCTCTGTTATCCAAGAATAAGCTACGGGAACAGGTTACCTGGGCATGCACAGTTACCTTCTTTGGAGAATACCTACCCCCTCTCCTTTGGTTCCAGATCTAGCTATTTTTGTAAGTCATTCCTGATCATTAGGAATGTGTCTGTCATGTCACTGGCAGAGGTGACCCAGCCCCATCATTTCTTCTTATTCAAAGTGGTGGATTTCCTCTGGGCAAAGCTATTAAATTTCATAAACCAATGAAAAATATTGATGTATTCAAAACAATACTACCAATTTCTTTTATTCTAACCGTGTGTGCTCTATTGAAGCCAGGTACTCCCTCTGCCCCCTAAACACCCAATTTATAGAAGGACATTTATCAATTCATCTCTAAATCTTCAATTTTTCTCTTCCTTCCCTTCGTCACTTCCTTCCTTCGTTGCTTCTTTCCTTTCTCCTTTGTATCGATTCATATTTCCTTTAGGTTCTAAATACCTTATGACATCTTTCCGTGAAAACTGTCCACCACTAATAATTTAATAGCTAATTATAATCATCTCCTTATTGTGCATGGACCCACTAGACATCCCGTATTAAAGAGGAGATTCCTAACAAATTGACTTCATCCTGAAGGCTATGGGTCGTCAAAACTTATTTTAGGTCTGAGGCATCGTTCTTAAGAGAGAGATCATTCAGAGATTTGCCATTTAAAAAAACAATAGAATTGGGAAGTCATGTTAACATGTGAAAGGAAGCCACACAACTGTCTCCTTTGTCATTCTTTCCACTTGCCAAAAATATATGTGTATATATCCATAAATATCATAAGTCGAATGGTCTACATGACACTAGACATGAAATGAACAGTAAATCTAAGATATCGTAACCACTGTGGTCATGTAACAGTGTCTAAAAGGAAGTATAATGCTATCCACATGTTTACCCAGTCATTGGTCAGTGTCAACACAATTGGAAGTTATTCTTTCCAAACAAAATGAATTGAATATTGTTGTAGCAGCTTGCAAAGCACACAACCATGGCTGACAGACAGACAGAAACAATGAAGGTCGCAGGACACAGAAGTTAGCAAGAAAGGCCATTCCTGTTGCACGAGTGACTTGCAGCAGTCATTTTGCAGTATGAACAACCTTAGCAGTGGCATTGATAAAGCCTGAAAAATCTTGCAATAATAAGAAATAAGGACCTTGATACAAAGCAGTGACTCTCCTGTTATACAACAGGGTAGGAAACAAATAAATAGATATGTGATTGGGAAAATAGAAGACAAAAAAATTGCACTGGACCAGCAAAGAGACTACAGCTTTATATCACAAAGCTACTGTGTAAGTATTTATAGTTTTTTTTTTCATTTATTCTTCTAATGAGAGCATGGACTCTAGCATAGAATGGCTTTGATTTAAATCATCCCTTCACCACTTCTAGATCTATGACCTTGTGCAAGTTACCTAACTTCTCTGAGCCTTGGTTTTGTCATCTTTAAAATGGAGATAATACACAATAGCCATAAAATCCAGAAGCAGATGCTACTATGCTATCATAGTTTATTTTTTTACATTTTGAACCCCTGATTTACTTCTTCTGGGGTTTCCTAAAAGCATATATTTAGTGGAAAAGCAGAAATGTAAATCATCTGAGGCAACACATCACAGAAGCATGTGCAGAGATTGATAGGAATGCTGAATTAATGCAGCGTGTTCATTGCAATTTTGCACAGCACATTGGACATATCATACACTGTAATGCAAGATCTAGAAACCATTTATAATATAGTGTCCATTGTCTGTGTGTCCCAACTTTAAGGCCACCCTCTCTATATCATAGTCTCAGGTATCAAAAGTTCTTAGACACCTATGCCATTGTAAGCAACATGTAAATGCTAGATATTATTACTGTTATTTACATAGCAAGGTGGACATAGATTTACCTTTTATTATGGTGTTAATAATTGTTATGTAATCTTTTTCATTTCTACATAAAGTCTTATATTAAAAGACTCCTGCAAAACTTCTTACATGGGGATGCTTGGATGGTTGTAGCTACCTGGAATTTGCAGTCATCATTCTAGGACCCGGAAGGGAAAGGTCTTATGAGTGGCCTAGCTTATAGAATGAAACCCTGATCAAGCATACTTTTCTCCATATATACAACATGTGGCCATCATATAAAACACTATTTTCCATTAAGATTATAACAAATTCAAAGCTCTGTTCCTTTCAGCAATACTCTTTCCAAGAAACCTTTAGTTGTTTATTCAAGGGAAGCATCTCTTAAACCCCAAACCAGAGGATCAGAGCTATTACCCATCATTTGTGGACTCTGTATATTAATGGTACATAGTGTTATTAAAGAAGCTGGTTATGTGCAGCTTAACACATGAGTCTAGGATTGCTCTAAGTCACATTTTCAGCAGGTTCCTGAAGCAATAAAATGGGTAAAGAATGACCAGACCTCTAACAAGTGTCCTTTATAACTGCAAAAGCGATTCTCCCAGAATCACTGAAGGTAAAGAGGGCTGACTGGAAGGCAGCATGGACAAAAGTGTGGTTGAACGGCAGGGCAATCTGGCATATGTAAAGCTCCACTTTAACTAAATGATCTGTAATCATCAGGGTGGGTAGTTTGTGGTGGGTTTTATAATGACTGGAGAAGAATTTTTTTGCTTACTTTACTTTGTGTCTCCAGAGACCTGTCAGAAAATAGAGAGGAAAACATTAAGGCTAGATAAATCTAAAGACGCTTTCCTTCCAAAGCGTGTTCTGTGGATTATCTCCTTAGCCCTTCTAAGGAAATATCTGTCTATGTTCAAAATGATTTGAAAACCCTGCATTCTAAACATCCTTCCTGAAGATTTACATAGCATATTGATTTAGCAAACGGTCTGGGAAAATGTGTTGTGAGGATTTTGTTTTGTTGTGCATAAATTTTGTTTCACGCCACAGTTTCCAAACATATTTGACAATGGAACTTTTTGTTTATTTAACAGAGAGGTTTATTCACTTGTCAATGTGTCATGGAACAGGTTTAGGAAATGCTGCTCTGGAAATGAGCTTCCAGAATTCTCTTTAATCATTTATGGAGCACCAATGTTCACAGTGGGAGGAATCAATTGAACAAAATCTGCTTATCTGCCTACTCTTCAGTTCAGCCATGATTCCAGACTCCTTGACCATCTCAAATCTTCTGTCCTTTCACCTACTACCCATGGTGCCTGGCTCTCCTGGCATTGTGCCTAGGCCCCAATGCTTTTTGCTCAATGCTTTTGGGATTAGGAACTTGGCTTCAGACTACTTTTTGAAATATATTCTGACTGATGAGAAATCTGCTGTCAGTCCAGTTGTCAACCCTTTAGAGGCCACCTGTCTTTTCTCTCTGGTAGCTCTCAAAATACTCTTTTTTGTGTTTGATTTCTGCAACTTCAAAGTGATATATCTGAGTATAGATCTTATTCATTCTCTTCTGCTCTCAAGATACTATTTCAGTCTGATAACTTGTGTATGTATGTGTGTTTCCCAATTCTGGAAATTCTTAACCATGATCTCTTGGACAGTTTCTTCTTCACAATTTCCTTTATTCTCTACTTCTGAAACTTTTATTAGGACTATACTAGAGGCTTTCCATCTAAACACCATTTCTCCAACTTTCTGAGTTTTTATCTTGTTACCTGTCTGTGCTTCATTTTGGTTGAATTTTTGGTATTACCTAATTTTTTGTGATTAGGTCTAGAATTATTCTATTTATTGAGCTCTTCAATGCAATGGCTAAATTTTTTATTTGTCAGATTACTAACTGGTGTTTCTCATTTTCATTTGACCCAAATTTATAGCTATCTGCTTGTATTTTATAATTTCTTATCGATATTTTCCTTTCTTTTCCTGCCTAAGGGTTAGTGACAGACCTTCAAATCATTTTAAGATGCTATGTTATTTGCATTTTGTCCAGTCAATGTAACTTTGTTTTATGGATTTTATTGCTTCTCTTTAATGTTAAGGTTTCTCTATGTACATGGAAGATTCACTTTCAGTATTCTCCTGGGTGGAAATTACTTGCCAACCCCTTCCTCCAAAATCTGCCCCTGTGCCCACTGCTGGGCTTTCTGTCCCTGGCGAACCTGGGGACATTGCAGAGGCAGCCGCTGGATCAGCAGGTGCTGCTTGTTTGGCAGCTTCTGACCTCCCCAGCAGCTTTCAAAAGCCACAGCCGCAGCCAGCAGTCACAGCTTTCTCCTATCTCTTTTCAAGGGTGGAAAACTCCTAGACCAGCCCCAGGTTTCCTGCCATGAACTTGGATCCAGGACCCCGACCTGCACATGGTGATTTTTGCCCTTGTCGCCCTGTAGGAATTCAACTTCCTAGGGTCCAGCGGCCCATGGCTTTAGCCTCCATCCAGGTTGTTTCTGTTCTGTTTCTGGTTCACAGTGAGTTTAAAGTACAGCTATATCTTTTTGGTTTGGCATTTAATATTTTATTTATCATTTTTATATATTTGGATTGGGATAGTGAGATTTTAATGCATAAGTTTATAGCACCACCACAACCAGAAATCTTTGAAGAATTCTTTAAGCTCAATTTAAGTAAATGAGAACCTACTGTTAAAAATAGTGTTATTTGACAATCCATGTGTTGTAAATAATTTGTATGAACCTGTGGTCATTGCTGCTGTTAGGTTTCCAATGAATGTTAGAAGGTATCTAAGAATAAAAAATTTTCCTTTGGAACAATCCAGGAAAGATCAAAGCGTGGGGGGGGGGTCAATATTTCTTTATTCAGGGTCTGGGTGTGCTATAGACTGCACACATCTACATTACTCTTAATATTAGAATCTATTCTATGTTACCAGATTTAATTTTTAATCAATGTTTTAATGCAAAGTGTTTCTAATATGTTATCTGAATACTTCCCAGCTAATATAAAAATTACCTTCTATAATAACAGTGTAACTCCTCATGAAATAGAATCAATTATGAACAGAAAAATCAAATTGAAATATTGTAATGTGCTTGAATTCCTTGGGTAGCTGTTCTAGTGGTCATTTAATCAGCATGAAATGATGTGAAGAGGTGATCTTCTACCATATGATGGCAGAAGAATAACATGATCTGAAGCCAAGAGCCAAAAGCAGAAGCTTTTGAAATTACTTAGTCTTCTAAGCTTGGAGGTGAGTGGCGGAAGAGTTCATCTATGGCTACATAATTAACGGAGTATGGTTATTCTTAGAGATGAATCCCCAGAGAATACTCTAAGGGTTCTGTAATTCATTAATTGAAAAAGCCTGACAAAGGTGGCTAAAGGAGTTTTTGGCTCCTTGATAATTGCTGGAGCTTTGTCGGCTTATGTGTAACGTATATGTCATTGTTCTCGCATGGTGAGCAACTGGTTTCTTGATGCCATCTGGCATTTTTTGGCTAAACACAGATGCAACACCATAAGGTGAAATACCAGTTTTCAGATACTAATAATTTATATTTATCATAATGTACTAGCCAAAAACCAGAAGCCAGTAACTACCTAAAAATATGTCTTAATGTTGTTTTTATTGTGCTTGTGTTGTATTTTCTTTTTGATAGCAGTAGGCAATAAAATAGTTCAGCAACAATTGGATCTTGAGGGGGGAAAAGATGATAGAATTTTAGTGAGCCCTTGTTTTTTGAATTGGCACACTGTTTCGAATAGGGTTAATTCATGGACACAGTACTCTAAAAAACGTGTTTGGAAACTTTTAGTTTACTTTTCGATTAGATCGCCAAGAACAGATTATTGGCATCAGATGTGCAATGATGAGCAACATGTACACAAAAACCGTCATGTGTGGTATTCAGTCAAACACACTGAAGCATTTCTGGGAGGTGAACTCTTAGCTGATAGCATGATCAAGCCATTCAAAAAAATATGGCATCATTATTGTAAGCTTAGAGAAACAGAGACTCATTTTCATTTTCCAAAGTCAATTGAAATTCTTTACTTATGGAATTTAGATTACTCCTTTCTTGGGGAAGATAATTAATATATGAAATCATATACTGAAAATCAATTTTAAATATATGTGGCCATATGACATTTATTTTTCTCTTGAAATAATGACAATATATTGATCAGTGGTAGACAGTACAGGAGGTGAAGCTGCCTGGGTGTCTGATTCACTGGGAAGTTGTGTGTTCATGGTCACACCTTTCCAGGCGGCTGTTGTGTTGACAGCAGCGGCACAGCCCTCCAGACGTGTGGAAATGCTTAGATGCATATTTTAAAATTAAAAGCTGAAGTTTCTCACAAAGGTTTTATTATAGCAAAAGGTAAATTTATAATTTTAAAGTGATTGGAGCTAGATGAAACAACAGTTGTAATATTTAGTTCCCAAAAGAATAACTTAAAATTTTTATTTCAAAAACTCCTTATATATATTCATACTCTATATAAATATATTTTTCAATTTTTAAATTGATACATAATAACTGTACATGTTGATGGGATACATGTAATATTTTTACACCAGCATACAATGTAAGTAGAATACAAATCAGGGTAAGTAGAATATACATCACCTCAAACATTTATCATTTCTTGGTGTTGGGAATATTCCACATTTTGTTTTCTATTTTGAAATACACAATAAATTATTTTTAACTATAGTCACTCTACTGTGCTATCAAAACCTAGAACATATTCTATCTAACTGTATTTTTGTACTTGTTAACCAATCTTTCTTCACCACTGCCCTTCCCAGCCTCTAGTAACCATTATTCTACTCTCTACCTTATTGAGATCAACTGTTTGAGCTCCCACAAATGAGTGAGAACATGTGATATTTGCCTTTCTGTGCCTAACTTATTTCACTTAACATAATGTCCTCCAGTTCCGCCCATGTTGTTGCGAATGACAAGATTTTATTCTGTTTTCTGGCTGAATAGTACTCTATTGTGTATAGATACTGAGAGGTGACAGCATGCTGGCAGTCCTCACAGCCCTTGCTCACTCTCAGCGCCTCTTCTGCCTGGGCTCCCACTTTGGCGGCACTTGAGGAGCCCTTCAGCCCGCCAGGGCACTGTGGGAGCCCCTTTCTGGGCTGGCCAAGGCCGCAGCCGGCTCCCTCAGCTTGCGGGGAGGTGTGGAGGGAGAGGCGCCGGCGGGAACCTGGGCTGCTCATGGTGCTTGCGGGCCAGCGTGAGTTCCGGGTGGGCGTGGGCTCCGCGAACCCCGTGCTCCAAGCCGCCAGCCGGCCCCACCGGCTCCGGGCAGTGAGGGGCTTAGCACCTGGGCCAGCAGCTGCTGTGCTCAATTTCTCGTGGGACCTTAGCTGCCTTCCGGCGGGGCAGGTCTCCGGACCTGCAGCCCGCCATGCCTGAGCCTCCCACCCCCTCTGTGGGCTCCTGTGCGGCCGGAGCCTCCCCGATGAGCGCCATCCCCTGCTCCACTGCACCCAGTCCCAGCCACCACCCAAGGGCTGAGGAGTGCGGGCACATGGCGCAGGACTGGCAGGCAGCTCCACCTGCAGCCCCAGTGTGGGATCCACTGGGTGAAGCCAGCTGGGCTCCTGAGTCTGGTGGGGACGTGGAGAACCTTTATGTCTAGCTCAGGGATTGTAAATACACCAATCGGCACTCTGTATCTAGCTCAAGGTTTGTGAACACACCAATCAGCACCCTGTGTCTAGCTCAGGGTTTGTGAATGCACCAATTGACACTCTGTATCTAGCTACTCTGGTGGGGCCTTGGAGAACCTTTATGTCTAGCTCAGAGATTGTAAATACACCAATCGGAACTCTGTATCTAGCTCAAGGTTTGTAAACACACCAATCAGCACCCTGTGTCTAGCTCAGGGTGTGTGAATGCACCAATTGACACTCTGTATCTAGCTACTCTGGTGGGAACTTGGAGAACCTTTGTGTCCACACTCTGTATCTAGCTAATCTAATGGGGACGTGGAGAACCTTTGTGTCTAGCTCAGGGATTGTAAACGCACCAATCAGTGCCCTGTCAAAACAGACCACTCTGCTGGCTCTACTAATCAGCAGGATGGGTGGGGCCAGATAAGAGAATAAAAGCAGGCTGTCCCAGCCAGCGGTGGCAACCCGCTGGGGTCTGCTTCCACACTGTGGAAGCTTTGTTCTTTCGCTCTTTGCAATAAATATTGCTACTGCTCACTCTTTGGGTCCACACGGCTTTTATGAGCTGTAACACTCACTGCGAAGCTCTGCAGCTTCACTCCTGAAACCAGCGAGACCATGAGCCCACCAGAAAGAAGAAACTCCGGACACATCTGAACATCAGAAGGAACAAACTCCAGACGCACCACCTTAAGAGCTGTAACACTCACCGCGAGGGTCCGCGGCTTCATTCTTGAAGTCAGTGAGACCAAGAACCCACCAATTCCGGACACAATACCACATTTTCTTTATCTGTTCATCTGTTAATAAACTTAGTTTGATTCCAATCTTAGCTATTGTGAATAGTCCTGTAATAAACATGGAAGCGCAGATATGTCCTCAATAATTACCTTGAAGATAACTTATGCAGGTATAAATAAACTCATTTTTCAATATTCCTCTAAAAGACCATGGGACATACTTAATTATTCAAATTTCCTCCCTTTCTTCAGGTTATCAAATTCTTTTGTATCAGGTTCACAGTCTTCTTGTGTGACACCTAAGTTCCATCAAGATTCAAGGAGATTTTATCAACTATGTAGTGACCACATCTTCTCTCCAACTTCACCATCCCCTGACTTCTTTATTTCTAGACCAGCTTTGTCCACTGTGGTAGCCACTAGTCACATATGATATAGAGCATTAGATACAGAGCTGTCTCTAATTGAGATATGCTGTGTGTGAAACACAGCCTAATTGCAAAGATAGTATGAAATATGAATGCAAAATGCCTCATTATTGTTATATATTATTACTTATTGATTGTATGTTAAAATGAAAATATTTTGGGTACATTGGATTAAATAAAATATATTATTAAATTTTATGTTTCTTCTTACTTTTTAAATGTGACTAGAAAATTTAATGTTAGATATGTGGCTCACATTATATTTCTGATGGTGCTGCTATTCTACAGAGTTTCACTTCCATTGTTCTCTATAGGTCACCCTCTGGATCTTGTCATACAGTTTAGGGTAATGGTTTCTCTAGAGAAATGTCAAACTCCTGTGATTTATTTTGTGGCTAAGAACTACTATATGATTAAGAATGTGTGTGTGTGTGTGAGTGTGTGTGTGTGTGTGTGTGTGTGTATAATATCACCTAATTATGCAAATTGAAACTTCTACAAATTCAAAGCACCAACATGGGCTGGACGCTCATTGCTTTCTGACAATCCCGTAACTGATGTTTGATCAGCAACCTTTTTCATTCCTCTCAATAACGACGAACTCTCTTTAGTCTTAAAATTCCTACTCTCTTTGTCCCAGCTCTCAGCAAATAGGCTTGCCTCGTATTTATTTCAAAGATTGAGTTCATAAGGTATAAACTCTCTCAACACTTTTACACCTCACCAGTAAAATTTTCTGCGTCCTCACTCATATCTTTCTCCCTATTTCCAGTCTCAGAGTGAAAAATTTTCCTTCTGTTAAATGTCTTCCTTTCCACCTGAACCCGTGATCCTATGTGCTTTCAATTTTCTCTGCACCCCTACTCATTAATTATCATACTTGTACTTCAGTGCCTTATACAAGCTCTTTTCTGCAAGCCTATAAAAATGGTCAGGTCTTCTTTATCCTAGGCACGATAATGAATCGACACACACACACCAAAAGCCTTCTAGCTTTTGACTGTTCTTTCTCTTCCTAGTCTCAAAAAAAAAGTTAATGCTTGCTTTCTCCTAATTATCATTTTTTAAATTTACTCCTCAATCCATTTAAATATGATTTCTGTGCCTACCCACAAAAACTATTCATACTAAAATTAGCAATGATCTCCTAATTGACAAATTAGTGGTCAGTTTTCAGATCTATGCTCCTTCCTACCAAAACTAACTGACAGAGTTGATCACTCTCTCCAGCAACAATACATTTATTTGTTTTTTTTTCTATCACTCTCAGGAATTTATTTTCCATTCTATCTCATGGGTATCTTTGCCTCTGCTACTGCCATAAATATTGGTGCTCTGCCGATTTTTCTTCTCAGTCTGTACATTTCCTTTTTCCATGTACTCTTATTCTGTGGTCTCATAACAACAGAAATGGCTCAAGAATAAAGGAAGAGTTTCACAGCACTGAGTACATAATTAAGTCACTTTGGATAATTAAAAAAAAATTAATGCCTGGGCCCCAGCACAATAACAATGAAATTAGAATTGCTATATTTTTTAAAGCTTCCGAGATGAATCTATTATGCAACTGAGATTAGAACCATTGACTTTTGCTGTAATCTGTATGCTGATGTCAAACAATAGCACAAAGGAATTTAATTATTTTGCAAATCATTTAGTTACATGTAAGATACTTAGTAGACCAGGTCAGGAAACAGAGATGGATACGGGATCTATAAGGTTAAAAAGCACAACTGGAAGAACTTTAAGGTTAGGAGGGAGGAGCCAAGATGGCCGAATAGGAACAGCTTCTGTCTACAGCTCCCAGCGTGAGCGACGCAGAAGATGGGTGATTTCTGCATTTCCATCTGAGGTACTGGGTTCATCTCACTAGGGAGTGCCAGACAGTGGGCGTAGGTCAGTGGGTGCACACACTGTGCGCGAGCCGAAGCAGGGCGAGGCATTGCCCCACTCAGGAAGCACAAGGGGTCAGGGAGTTCCCTTTCCTAGTCAAAGAAAGGGGTGACGGATGGTACCTGAAAATCGGGTCACTCCCACCTGAATACTGCGCCTGTCCCACAGGCTTAAAAAACGGTGCACCACGAGATTATATCCCGCACTTGGCTTGGAGGGTCCTACACCCACGGAGTCTCGCGGATTGCTAGCACAGCAGTCTGAGATCAAACTGCAAGGCAAGGCGGCAGTGAGGCTGGGGGAGGGGCACCCACCATTGCCCAGGCTTGCTTAGGTAAACAAAGCAGCCTGGAAGCTCGAACTGGGTGGAGCCCACCACAGCTCAAGGAGGCCTGCCTGCCTCTGTAGGCTCCACCTCTGGGGGCAGGGCACAGACAAACAAAAAGACAGCAGTAACCTCTGCAGACTTAAATGTCCCTGTCTGACAGCTTTGAAGAGAGCAGTGGTTCTCCCAGTATGCAGCTGGAGATCTGAGAACGGGCAGACTGCCTCCTCAAGTGGGTCCCTGACCCCTGACCCCCGACCCCCGAGCAGCCTAACTGGGAGGCACCCCCGAGCAGGGGCACACTGACACCTCACACGGCAGGGTACTCCAACAGACCTGCAGCTGAGGGTCCTGTCTGTTAGAAGGAAAACTAACAAACAGAAAGGACATCCACACCAAAAACCCATCTGTACATCACCATTATCAAAGACCAAAAGTAGATAAAACCACAAAGATGGGGAAAAAACAGAACAGAAAAACTGGAAACTCTAAAAAGCAGAGCGCCTCTCCTCCTCCAAAGGAACGCAGTTCCTCACCAGCAACGGAACAAAGCTGGAGGGAGAATGACTTTGACGAGCTGAGAGAAGAAGGCTTCAGACAATCAAATTACTCTGAGCTACAGGAGGACATTCAAACCAAAGGCAAAGAAGTTGAAAACTTTGAAAAAAACTTAGAAGAATGTTTAACTAGAATAACCAATACAGAGAAGTGCTTAAAGGAGCTGATGGAGCTGAAAACCAAGGCTCGAGAACTACGTGAAGAATGCAGAAGCCTCAGGGGCCAATGCAATCAACTGGAAGAAAGGGTATCAGCAATGGAAGATGAAATGAATGAAATGAAGCGAGAAGGGAAGTTTAGAGAAAAAAGAATAAAAAGAAACGAGCAAAGCCTCCAAGAAATATGGGACTATGTGAAAAGACCAAATCTACGTCTGATTAGTGTACCCGAAAGTGATGGGGAGAATGGAACCAAGTTGGAAAACACTCTGCAGGATATTATCCAGGAGAACTTCCCCAATCTATCAAGGCAGGCCAACGTTCAGATTCAGGAAATACAGAGAACGCCACAAAGATACTCCTCGAGAAGAGCAACTCCAAGACACATAATTGTCAGATTCACCAAAGTTGAAATGAAGGAAAAAATGTTAAGGGCAGCCAGAGAGAAAGGTCGGGTTACCCACAAAGGGAAGCCCATCAGACTAACAGCAGATCTCTTGGCAGAAACCCTACAAGCCAGAAGACAGTGGGGGCCAATATTAAACATTCTTGAAGAAAAGAATTTTCAACCCAGAATTTCATATCCAGCCAAACTAAGCTTCATAAGTGAAGGAGAAATAAAATACTTTACAGACAAGCAAATGCTGAGAGATTTTGCCACCACCAGGCCTGCCCTAAAAGAGCTCCTGAAGGAAGCACTAAACATGGAAAGGAACAACCAGTACCAGCCACTGCAAAATCATGCCAAAATGTAAAGACCATCAAGACTAGGAAGAAACTGTATCAACTAATGAGCAAAATAACCAGCTAACATCATAATGACAGAATCAAATTCACACATAACAATGTTAACAATGTTAACTTTAAATGTAAATGGACTAAATTCTCCAATTGAAAGACACAGACTGGCAAGTTGGATAAAGAGTCAAGACCCATCAGTGTGCTGTATTCAGGAAACCCATCTCACGTGCAGAGACACACGTGAGATCAAAATAAAAGGATGGAGGAAGATCTACCAAGCAAAGGGAAAACAAAAAAAGGCAGGGGATGCAATCTTAGTCTCTGATAAAACAGACTTTAAACCAACAAAGATCAAAAGAGACAAGTCCATTACATAATGGTAAAGGGATCAATTCAACAAGAAGAGCTAACTATCCTAAATACATATGCACCCAATACAGGAGCACCCAGATTCATAAAGCAAGTCCTGAGTGACCTACAAAGAGACTTAGACTCCCACACATTAATAATGGGAGACTTTAACACCCCACTGTCAACATTAGACAGATCAATGAGACAAAGTCAACAAGGATACCCAGGAATTGAACTCAGCTCTGCACCAAGCAGACCTAATAGACTTCTACAGAACTCTCCACCCCAAATCAACAGAATATACATCTTTTTCAGCACCACACCACACCTATTCCAAAATTGACCACATACTTGGAAGTAAAGCTGTCCTCAGCAAATGTAAAAGAACAGAAATTATAACAAACTATCTCTCAGACCACAGTGCAATCAAACTAGAACTCAGGATTAAGAATCTCACTCAAAACCGCTCAACTACATGGAAACTGAACAACCTGTTCCTGAATGACTACTGGGTACATAACGAAATGAAGGCAGAAATTAAGATGTTCTTTGAAACCAACGAGAACAAAGACACAACATACCAGAATCTCTGGGATGCATTCAAAGCAGTGTGTAGAGGGAAATTTATAGCACTAAATGCCCACAAGAGAAAGCAGGAGAGATCCAAAATTGACACCCTAACATCACAATTAAAAGAACTAGAAAAGCAAGAGCAAACACTTTCAAAAGCTAGCAGAAGGCAAGAAATAACTAAAATCAGAGCAGAACTAAACGAAATAGAGACACAAAAAACCCTTCAAAAAATTAATGGTTTTTTGAAAGAATCAACAAAATAGATAGACCACTAGCAAGACTAATAAAGAAAAACAGAGAAGAATCAAATAGACACAATAAAAAATGATAAAGGGGATATCACCACCGATCCCACAGAAATACAAACTACCATCAGAGAATACTACAAACACCTCTACGCAAATAAACTAGAAAATCTAGAAGAAATGGATACATTCCTCGACACATACACTCTCCCAAGACTAAACCAGGAAGAAGTTGAATCTCTGAATAGACCAATAACAGGATCTGAAACTGTGGTAATAATCAATAGCTTACCAACCAAAAAGAGTCCAGGACCAGATGGATTCACAGCCGAATTCTACCAGAGGTACAGGAGGAACTGGTACCATTCCTTCTGAAACTATTCCAATCAATAGAAAAAGAGGGAATCCTCCCTAACTCATTTTATGAGGCCAGCATCATTCTGATATCAAAGCCAGGCAGAGACACAACCAAAAAAGAGAATTTTAGACCAATATCATTGATGAACATTGATGCAAAAATCCTCAATAAAATACTGGCAAACCGAATCCAGCAGCACATCAAAAAGCTTATCCACCATGATCAAGTGGGCTTCATCCCTGGGATGCAAGGCTGGCTCAATATACGCAAATCAATAAATGTAATCCAGCATATAAACAGAGCCAAAGACAAAAACCACATGATTATCTCAATAGATGCAGAAAAGGCTTTTGACAAAATTCAACAACGCTTCATGCTAAAAACTCTCAATAAATTAGGTATTGATGGGACATATTTCAAAATAATAAGAGCTATCTATGACAAACCCACAGCCAGTATCATACTGAATGGGCAAAAACTGGAAGCATTCCCTTTGAAAACTGGCACAAGACAGGGATGCCCTCTCTCACCACTCCTATTCAACATAGTGTTGGAAGTTCTGGCCAGGGCAATTAGGCAGGAGAAGGAAATAAAGGGTATTCAATTAGGAAAAGAGGAAGTCAAATTGTCCCTGTTTGCAGATGACATGATTGTGTATCTAGAAAACCCCATAGTCTCAGCCCAAAATCTCCTTCAGCTGATAAGCAACTTCAGCAAAGTCTCAGGATACCAAATCAATGTACAAAAATCACAAGCATTCTTATACACCAATAACAGACAGACAGAGAGCCAAATCATGAGTGAACTCCCATTCACAATTGCTTCAAAGAGAAGAAAATACCTAGGAATCCAACTTACAAGGGATGTGAAGGACCTCTTCAAGGAGAAGTACAAACCACTCCTCAAGGAAATAAAAGAGGATACAAACAAATGGAAGAACATTCCATGCTCATGGGTAGGAAGAATCAATATCATGAAAATGGCCATACTGCCCAAGGTAATTTACAGATTCAATGCCATCCCCATCAAGCTACCAATGCCTTTCTTCACAGAATTGGAAAAAACTACTTTAAAGTTCATATGGAACCAAAAAAGAGCCCGCATCACCAAGTCAATCCTAAGGCAAAAGAACAAAGCTGGAGGCATCACACTACCTGACTTCAAACTATACTACAAGGCTACAGTAACCAAAACAGCATGGTACTGGTACCAAAACAGAGATATAGATCAATGGAACAGAACAGAGCCCTCAGAAATAACGCCGCATACCTACAACTATCTGATCTTTGACAAACCTGAGAAAAACAAGCAATGGGAAAAGGATTCCCTATTTAATAAATGGTGCTGGGAAAACTGGCTAGCCATATGTAGAAAGCTGAAACTGGATCCCTTCCTTACACCTTACACAAAAATCAATTCAAGATGGATTAAAGACTTAAAGGTTAGACCTAAAACCATAAAAACCCTAGAAGAAAACCTAGGCATTACCATTCAGGACACAGGCATGGGCAAGGACTTCATGTCTAAAACACCAAAAGCAATGGCAACAAAAGCCAAAATTGACAAATGGGATCTAATTAAACTAAAGAGCTTCTGCACAGCATAAGAAACTGCCATCAGAATGAACAGGCAACTTACAGAATGGGAGAAAATTTTTGCAACCTACTCATTTGACAAAGGGCTAATATCCAGAATCTACAATGAACTCAAACAAATTTACAAGAAAAAAACAACGCCATCAAAAAGTGGGCAAAGGACATGAACAGACACTTCTCAAAAGAAGACATTTATGCTGCCAAAAAACACATGAAAAAAGGCTCATCATCACTGGCCATCAGAGAAATGCAAATCAAAACCACAATGAGATACCATCTCACACCAGTTAGAATGGCAATCATTAAAAAGTCAGGAAACAACAGGTGCTGGAGAGGATGTGGAGAAATAGGAACACTTTGACACTGTTGGTGGGACTGTAAACTAGTTCAACCATTGTGGAAGTCAGTGTGGCGATTCCTCAGGGATCTAGAACTAGAAATACCATTTGACCCAGCCATCCCATTACTGGGTATATACCCAAAGGACTATAAATCATACTGCTATAAAGACACATGCACACGTATGTTTATTGCGGCATTATTCACAATAGCAAAGACTTGGAACCAACCCAAATGTCCAACAATGATAGACTGGATTAAGAAAATGTGGCACATATACACCATGGAATACTATGCAGCCATAAAAAATGATGAGTTCATGTCCTTTGTAGGGACATGGATGAAATTGGAAATCATCATTCTCAGTAAACTATCACAAGAACAAAAAACCAAACACTGCATATTCTCACTCATAGGTGGGAATTGAACAATGACATCACATGGACACAGGAAGGGGAACATCACACTCTGGGGACTGTTGTGGGGTGGGGGAAGGGGGGAGGGATAGCATTGGGAGATATACCTAATGCTAGATGACGAGTTAGTGGGTGCAGCGCACCAGCATGGCACATGTATACATATGTAACTAACTTGCACAATGTGCACATGTACCCTAAAACTTAAAGTATAACAAAAAAAAAAAAAAAGCCCAACTGAAGTATTGAAAATACTTACTGTATTATTTTGAAAAGACATGAGAAGGGACATTGTTTTTACAAGACCTATATTTATAAGACCTAATTTCTTATAAGACCTAAGAAATGTTTTTAATGTCTCACAAGTTCTCTACAAATATACATATATTTATATAAAGATATACATATATTAATATTTATACACACACTGTCTCTCTCTCTCTTCTCTCACCCTGGTCTCTTTTGCCTAGACATAGCTCCTCCCCCAATATACTATCCCAGACTCTCTGGCTTTGTAAATTTTTCCATCTCTTATTATTGTCATTTGTATAACAAAGGCCTAAGAGCTAATCAAAGCAAATAAAGAGCATTCTTCTTACATACTGGGAAAGGGAAGGATTGAGACCTTCACTTTGAATTGTAATGTATGCTTATATCTTTCTCTCCCACAAAGTCATTTCAATGAAACTTTGGGTTCCTTGAGGGAGGCGATTATTTAAAATGGGTTTTTTTCCTTCCACGTGGTGTAGTATGCTTGTCCATAGGAGTGACTTAAGTTACATGTGAATAAATAAATAAGTCACATTGTACTTTCCCTACTCAACTATAGTTACACTCATTTCATTTATTTTTTCATTTATTGATTCATCACTTCCTTCTATTTCTCACCAAGCATTTATTGAACATCCTTTGCATACTAACAGCCAGAGATGAAGAGATTAAGAAACAAATCCTTTGTTTCAATGAATACACAATCTCATACAGAATTTGTAAGCATTTGGATTAGTTAGGCACATAGTAGGAATAATAAAAGTATTTATTAAGTTAAAATAAAGTAGTGCATACGATGTAAGCATTACTATAATTCAGAAGAAGGAGGGACTTGAGAATGAGAGGAAAAATGAAGCCAGTTTGGGTCTGATTGGAGTGTATAAGGATTATGAAGTTTCCAGGTTGGAGAGGGATGTTTCTAGACAGTTAGAAAAATTGTTCTGGAGCTCAGAACTCAGGATAGAGGATTGGATTTAAGATGAAAATCCAGGAATCTTTAGGGTTTAAGTCATGGTTAAATCTTTGATAAAATCCAAAAGTGAAAAGAAGAGGATCAAGGGAAAAGTCCTGGGGATAATAACAAGTCAGTGCAAAGAGAGGTCTTCCAAAGGAGAGAAAAAAAGACTGGCCAAAAAGGTGAAGAAGAGCTTTTCAGGACTGGCTCCTTCTCATTGCTGAAGGCTTAGATCAAATGTCCCCTCTTCAATGAGGACTTGCCTTATCACATCATGAAAAATAATACACACACCTCCCAAATCATGTCGTACTCCATTCCCTACTTTTAATAGGAAGGGAGGGAAGGAGGGGAAGAGAGAGGAAAGAAGGGAGAAAAGGACATCAAATGAAGCAGCCACTACTTGACAGCAGCTTTTTTTGACAGGTTGTATTCTTAGTCCTCGTGTGGCCAAATCTTTCAATTTGCCAAAAGAAGCCAGAAATTCAGATATTTACCATATTTTATTATTTCAAAAAGATATTATTTTTCATGTTTTAACAACTCTGAAATCAGAGTGTGTCTTATAAATTGTGACATCTTAGAATAAATGAAATTAGGGATGCAAAATTTTCTGTTTTAAAATCACAAAACATCGCTTGGTTCAAGCAATACATGCTTGTTGTCTTGATTAAAAATTTCCCAACTGAGAACTTTAACATTTTCTCACAACACCTTCCTTATATAAGCTCCATCCTACACTGTTTTTCTATTATATTCTACTCAACAATTAAAATGCTAAAAGATGAATACTGTGCAGAATGGCCCAGTCATTATCACTGTAGTTTACTTAAGAAAAGTATTAAGTAGAAGACAAAACAACATCTTATTATTCTTAACTTTTGGACAGCATACAGTGTGTGCCAAAAGCTATGTATTGCACATATACAGATGCCTAGTCTTTGGCTTTAGTTCTAACTATAAGAAGCAAAAAAAGACAAAAAGAAATTAAAAGAAAACAAGAAGGAAGGGAAAATATCATCAAGGTGCCTTTGTCTGGCATTCACATCTTTGGCTGGTGGATACAGTCCTAGTTTATTCTCAGTCTATTTTCCTTTGAGGATTATGTAAACTGTCTCTTTATAGCCTTTACCAGATGTTAAGAAATTACATAAATGAAACTATATATAAAGAAATTCCTCTATGCTAGGAAAGTGAGTAATTGGGAGAAGTTAAAGTGTATTTTAGCTATTCCAAGATTTAAGGGGAAGAATCCAAAACCTACATAATGTTCATTCTACGTAGGACAAAGAAGCCCAAGAAATGCAATTTTCTATAAGGGGAAATAACTGTTGCTTCTTCTTTGCCTCTCTCTCCTTTTCATATTGAGGTCTATTTTTAGCAGGAAATACTAGTTGAGTTCTAGCTGATGTGTTGTGCTTAGAAAAGAAATGCAAATACCTGTTATTACCTTCTTAAATACAGGCAACAGCTTCATAGCTCTACTTAATATGAAAAAATAAGCTGTTCTAACTGCCATTTTGATCTCGTGATGTGTTTAATAAAAAACACATAGCAGTAAATGGTTGTGTTTGGTTCGTGTGTTGACATAAATCAATTTATAAACTCTAGGTTACATTTAATGTGTATTTTACATTTTGCAAATAGCACACTGAGAACATGAGAACATTACAGCTTTTATTTCACACATTAATATCAACAATAAGCTTTGATGTTTTATGATGTTAAATCACCTCTAAGGCCTTAATTTATCAGAGAACCATCTAGAAACCCATTTATTATAGAAGTTGGGGAAATATATCTGAGAATGATTTATTGACTAGCAACTTCTACTTTCTAAATTAAAAATGCAGAAGAATATAAAAAGTAAAGATTAAAATGTTCTCTTTAGTATACACATTTTAAACATAAATATATTTCTTTAGAAATCAGAATTGTAAGGAATATTTTAAGTTTTAAGAAAGTACAACTGTTAAAATGGTTACATTTTAAGCAATATTTTTAATGTAAATATGAAGGACGACATAGGATTAAGTATTTCAGTTCATGAATTTAAGTATACTCTTGAAACATGGTGTCTATGGACCATGAAAGAAGAATTTCAAGGACAATGGAAACTATATTGTTGTACAGCAAAGAGAAAACTAGACAAGACTAGGACTTTAGATAACAGAATTGAAATATAGAGCCTATGTTGAATATAGCATGGAGTTTAAATTATAGAATTTGGAGTCTGTGATATGTCTAAATTCAAAGCTTACCTTTGCTATTCACTTGATATGTAAACTTCAAGATTCCTTACCTGTCTCAGACTCATTTTTCTCGTCTAGAAAAGGAAGGTAATACTATTTAATTCACAGAGTTATTGTGAAATTAAATAAAATAACAGCTATGATCTGCTAGTACCTGGTTAGCACATAATAACTCATCAACAGTCGTGGTTCAGTTATTAATTCAACAAATAAGTATGTAGCATTTGCTTCGTGCGAGATAAACAGAAGGTAGTCTTTTATTTTGAGAGGCTCAGGGTCTGGAAGAGGAAAAGATATAAATCATAATTAGAGTAATATGTACAGAAGTATTGTCAAAGTATAAAGGCCACAGAGGACTCCACTAGGCCCTGAAACTTCAAAGCTACTTGAGGAGGCCAGGGTCAATACCAGGTTCTTAAAGGGAACTGAGAGTCTGTCTGGTACTTAGGAAAATCTGTAGATACTCATACTCATGGGGATCCAAGGGAGTTAGAAGAGGAAATTGCCAATGAGACAATATGTGTGAGGTCTTAAACTCATGGGCCTTATATAAAAGTGAGTGGTTCAAAAAGACTGAAGCCACCCCAGGTTAACCACTCCACGATCCTATTATTAGGTGGTATGTTTCTTAAACAAAGTGGTAGTACAGGAATCATTGTTTCATTTCTGTCAAGTCAGCAGATATTTGTTGAGTACCTATTATGTGCTAGGCTAGGATCTCAGAATACAATGGTGGGCAAAATGCAAAATTCCTGCCCTTAGGAACCTTAAAATATAGTAAGAGAGATCAACGTTAATTTGATTTGAACCATTTTAATATCTTCAAAGGAGAAGCACTTGACACCATGAGGATTTGACCTAATTAGACTGATTTGACCTAGTTGGAATCCTATAGAAGGGGCTGTAGGACTGAGATCTAAAAGATGAGTCATGTTTAAGTCAGGATGGAGGGGAGGGAAGAGAGCGCCCCACAGAGAGACTAAGATAAAAAGGCCCTATCAAAGAAAGAGCTGAGGCTTTAAGAATCAGCTGCAGTGGAAATTGTAACAAAACGTGGAAATAAACAAAGACCAACCAAAGGAGAACAATCCAAGACTATTTATTCCAAGATTGCTATAGCAAGGAAGACAGCCACCATCACTTGCATCTTGGCAGAGACTCAAGGGCAGGAAGAGGTGTGAGAAAACTTTAAAGTGGGGGGGGGGGGGGGGGGGAAGAAGGCTTGAAGTATGCCCTGATTGGAGAAGGTTGGTTTGGAGAAGCTGTAGGTGGACTCATTAGACATGGAACATTTTATGTGAGTGCTTAAGGATTTCTCCAGCTGAAAGTGTGGACAAAAATGAGGGAAGTTGTCAGTTATGCATCAAGTCCTGCCCATTTGTGGCCCTTGTTACAAGGGTTATTACTGGCTTCCTGGAATGGTAACTACAGATAGAAATTGGACTTCCTACAATTCTGACTCATAGTTGGGCTGGTTACTATAGATAATGGGTTGGTTTCCTGGGCTGTGTGCTGCAGGTTGTGGGTCAGAGTCTTATTGTTATATATGGTTAGGCCATTATCTGTTTGTGTATTCAGTCTCTCAAACCTATGCCTTGTCAAAACAATAAACCAAATCAAAATGAATGTCATATCAATAGGGATCTATGAATCAGCAGAGGCACAGGAAGGAATAATTAATCAACTTTAAGGAAGGAATAATTTAATCAACTAGTTCTACTTTGATAAGGTGAAACAAAAACATAAGAACGTATGGTACTTTGTACCCAGGGAGAAAAAAAATTTTCATTTTTTTCTTCTGTCTACTTTGCTTTTCATGAATTAGTTTATTAATGAAAAATTGAGGGAAAACTATTTTTAAAGTAACACCATATATTAGGTCCTAAAAACAACTTATAATTGCTGCATCCTGCCTTAAATTTAATTCAATAATGAAATTATTTTCTATACAGGATTTCTTTTGTTCTACACAGTGATGATTGCTGGAATATTTTGCACACAATTTTAAAGCATACAGCTTTCTTCCACACTCATCCTCCAAACCTACCAGCACACAGATTTTCAACTTGTTGCTGAGTTCTGTTTTAACATTTCTGGAAGGAAAAAAAAAATTCAACACAGGATAATTTTAGACATTTCTTTTGGATGGATTTATTCTTTGAAGTATCTGTTTCCCTGGGGCTAGACTTTTTTAGACATCTCTTTTTTAGCCTTCCCCCTGCCCTTTCTCATGAAGGTTTTTCCATATGGTTCCCAGGTTGGGACTGGGTCTCTAATCTCTCAGCTGTGAAGTTACATCCATGAGAAACTACCTAACCCATACATGACTTTTTTCAGTACATTCTTTTCTAAGAAAAACTCAAGAAATTTTATATACAGAATCATTTGCCTTTTTTTACTTTTTAAGAATTGAATGACTATGTTTGAATGATTGCGTTCTTAAGACATTACTTGGATCTTAGCCAGCTAAAATCTCAATTCCATCTAAAAGTATTGAAATTAGCAGGGAAAAATAATTACAATGATAAAATCTCTCAATTTTAAAACTCATTCAAACATATCATTAAAGATAAAAATAAATTTTCTAACATTCATTATGAGTTTTGTCTTGTTGGGTGGTAAGTGGAGAAATAGTTTCTCGAGCCTGAACTACTATTTGAGGTACACTATTTATAACCATGTTCTTGCTGCTTCTGTATAGGATATGGGAAGAATAAATTCCACACCAACTCTAGGTTGGCACAAACAGAATTAGGTTTGAGCTCCCCAAGGAACAAATTCTGAACGCCAGGGAGGTTAATTAACTCATGCATTATGCTTTCCTTGACTCTAGAAAATGATTCTCTATTTTCTCCCATTGGAAATACTTGATCCTTAAAGAAAAATGGTGTATTCCTCTGTTCTCACACTGCTAATAAAGGCATACCTGAGACTGAGTAATTTATAAGGGAAAGAATTTTTATTGACTCGCAGTTCTACATGGCTGGGGAGGCCTTACAATCATGGCAGAAGGTGAATGAGGAGCAAACTCACGTCTTTCATGGCAGCAGGCAAGAGAGCGTGTGCTGGGATAAACCCATTTATAAAACCATCAGATCTCATGAGACTTATTCACTACCACGAGAACAGTATGAGGGAAACCACCCCTATCATTCAATTATCTTCACCTGGCCCTGCCCTTGACAGGTGGGGATTATTACAATTCGAGGTGAGATTTGGGTGGGACACAGCCAAACCATATCAAATGGTGGTGTTCTTCCTGCAACAATTTACAAAATTTACTGAAGGGTCACAATTAGGGATCAAATATAAGCTCTACCATGTAAATTTTGTAAGAATATTTTCCAGACACAACTGACTCTTTGTGAACCAACTTTTCTCCTTCCTCGCCCTGTCCTTCATCCTTGCACCTAAAATATTTATAAACCCATATGTATCTGCATACTGTTTTCTTGTAATATATTAAAGGAAACGTGCCTCTTCAAGTCATAGGCCAGATCTCTCCCATGTGAACGAGGCCCCACTCCCTCTGTGTTCTCAAGGACCTCAGTCCATTGCTCATTTCTTCTAACTTGTGCTTCTTCAACCTTTGCCACTCTAGAGGATCCTTCCCATGAGATTTCAGCAAAGAATTAGTGTTCCCATGTTTACTTTTTAAAAATCAGTCCTGGTCCTACATCATTCTGTTACTAACCCTATTCTACCTCACAACCACATTTTTAACAGGCACTTTTTCATGCACTCAAAAAAGAAAAATTCATAGAGTCTCTGCTATGTACTAGGTACTATTTAAGGCACTCAGTGAAAAAAGCTAACAGAAATCCCTGCCGTAGAAAGAAAAAGAAAATGAAAAAATGGACCAAGGTGAGTAGAGGACAGTGGTTGATGGAGAATTTAAAGTGCAGTTTAAATAAACTGATAAAATAAGGCCTCGCTGAAAGGAAAATGTCTCATTCCTTTCTATTTTCCTTTGAATTTTCTGTTTCCTTATGTTTTCCTGCATCGCCAGGACCAAGGGTTAAATTGTACATATTCCCCACTTTATGACACAATATAATTGGTGGTCTTCGCTTCTATTGCTCTTGGTTTATTTCATTTTGGTTTTTTTTTCTTTTTGTTCCTGATCCTCTATTCCCCTGAAAATAGACTCACTGTGGTGTTTTTGGGATGTATCCTTGGATGTGTATGTGTGTATGTAAGAGAAAGAGAGAGAGATAGGGAGGAATGGGGAAAGGGAGACTATATCTATAATTGCTTTGTGTACTTGTTTTAAATTTTCATCCATGATTTTCTGCTATGGAGCTCTTTCTGTTTATAAAATTTGTTGTAAGATGTGGCATACAATATATAAACATAGGTATAATTTAAATAATAATGGTATATTAAATATCTATGAACCCACCTTTTGATTCAAGACATAGAGAATTAGCAGGAATTAGAAGTGCATGTATTCCTTCTCAAATTCATGCCATTTTTCTCCTCAACGGAGGAAACCACTATTATGAAGTTAATATTAATAATTTTCCAATTTTCTTTGCGGACCTGAGCAAACCTGTGAATATACAAAATATATTGTTTAGTCTTGCCTGCTTTTGAAATTTATATAAATGGACACAAAGCATATATATTCTGTGTCACATTTTACCCCAAGGTTAAAAAAAGATAATATCCTATATTGTCTTCATGAAGCTTTATATTATTAGATTCTACTAATAATCTACATCTATAACCTATCTTCAATTAAGTTTTGTATACAGTGAAAGATAAGGGTGGACGTTTATTGTTTTCTCAGATGGAAATCCAGATGTGCTAGCACCTTTGTGGAAAGCATTCCAGTCAGAAGATATTAAGGAGAGATATAACAACATGGATTGATCTTAAAAATTTATGACTAACTGTAAAAAGAACCAGGATCATACTTTTAGGTCTTAGCATATGACAGAATAAGTTCTCTGAATAAATTTCCCAATGGAAAAAATACGCTGGATAAAATACCTTTAAAATGTTTTACTTTAAATGCTTTGCTGAATTAGCAGGCAGAGAAAACTTCAGAAGCCAAAAATAAAGTAAAAGCAGACACCATGTAAGATAATTAAATACCAAAGATTGCTCTTGCCCTAAGAGTTTCAGCTGAGCTCAGGAAATCTTAAGCTTCTACATTGCTAGCTGGAAAGGAAAAAGGACCAAAGTGATAAGGATGATGACCCTTCCAGGGTTTGGATTCTAGCTGGAGGCCCTCACATAAAACTGGGGCCCAAAAGAACAATATACTCAGTATCAGAAATAAACCAACTGTCCAGAAGATACAGTGAGGAAAATTACAATTTTAGACTTAAATGCTGTCAAGAGGATAATAAAAATTCTCCTTTAGAATTCATAGCCAGAAGGCAGCCTTCAAATGAGTTTATGACCTGAATTAATACTACCTGTGTGGTCTGTGAAAGCTCAGAATTAAAATTTACTTTAGAGTCATTTCAGTTTGGTTTAAAGCCAAGTTGCTGAAGCAAAAGTGAGTTCTATTTAGAGGAAACAAAATTTCTAATGTTTAAGAAGTTCTACGAAAATGAACAGTTTACACCCCAAAATGACAAAACACACAAGGAAATAAGTCACCGAGAGTGACAGACAATAGAAAAGAGCAAAGGGTATCTGACTCTCAAATATTAAATATAGAAATTATGAGACACAAATTTATGTAATATGCTGAAAAAAATCAAAGGGAAAATTTGCAAATATGAGTGATAACAAAGGCTCTAAAATTAAAAGGTCAAGAAAATATGGAGGTAAGTTATTATACAGAATTTTCAGTCATTTATAGAGATAATTTTGCTGAGACTATTTCTTTACTAATTGAGTAAGCAGACTATTTGTCCAAACTGGAGAATGTGATATTTCTTACATGAGCACATAGTTCCTTTGTAGAAATAGTTAATGATTTGGGCACTTTTGCAAATATTCACTGTAATTTTGCGTTAGGCACCTGTTTGTTGGAGTTTATAAAAAAATGTACCCCACTTTGTCTAGGACAGGATCCACTACAAGAAGTGTCTATCATAGCTCAATTTAATAATGATTGATTGGACACCTACTATGTTCTTGTAGTATGAATTTTTCTAGACAACAATGAAAGAAAATAAAAGGTTACTAAAAGCCTTGCTTATCTCAAATATCTAAATTTTTAAAACTTGCTATATTGGCACCTAAATTACCTTAAAACTTGTCTATAGTGGCTGGTCGCGGTGGCTCATGCCTGTAATCCCAGCACTTTAGGAGGCTGAGGAGGGTGGACTCCTCACCTGAGGTCAGGAGTTCAAGACCAGCCTGACCAACATGGAGAAACCTCGTCTCTGTAAACTAAAAATACAAAATTAGCTGGGCGTGGTGGCGCATGCCTGTAATCCCAGCTACTCAGGAGGCTGAGGCAGGAGAGTTGCTTGAACCTGGGAGGTTGCAGTGAGCAGAGATTGCGTCATTGCACTCCAGCCTGGGCAACAAGAGCAAAACTCCGTCTCAAAAAAAAAAAAAAAAAGCCTATAGTTTCCAAATTGTTCATAGGCATAGCTCATATATAACATCTACTATTAGAATATACAATATTGATAAAGTTTCAAAGGTTATGAAGATAAATAGTTCTATTTGTATCTTGCCAATAAAAATATTCAACAGTTTTGCTAGATTATTATACTGTGATTTTCCAAAGGTTTATTATTTTTAGTTAAGAATACTAAAATCTGCTAAAAGATACGTATCAGATTGAAACATACAATTTTATCCAAAGCTTAGTATGTGATTCCTAAAATATTCTTACAAACAGAGCTTTATGTTAACTTCTTTCTCCCTAAACTGATAAGCATTCTTTTATGGTTGTTTGAGTAGTACATATTGTATATGTTCATATTTAATATAATTAGAGATATCCAAAGCATTAATATATACCAACTTGTATTCAAAGAATTCTTAACATTTACAATACTCAACTAGGTAGAAGCAATAATTGGATATGGCAAGTGGAATGGCAATGTAATAAATACACCCTAGAATTTTATGGATGAATGGGATATTAGAAGTCAGAGTTAACATTTTTTCCCATCTAAATGATAACCCAAGTCAGAATCTCTAGGCATACAACTTTAGGGAACTACTTTTGTTTTGTTGTTATTGTTAGCGTTTTGTTTGGTTGGATCTTTAATTTCCTCAGAAGTTTCTGATAAATTCCCAGGTTACAATTATTGATTTATTTTACAGAAAGGAATAAAGGCTGAGAGAAGAGGAGAGAGGCAAGGCAAATTCAGACTTATTGAGAACCTACATTGAACTAAGTGCGATTACTCTTATAGTTCTCTTCACATACCATTTATCAACCATGTGAAGCAAATTCTTTTTGCCTTTGCTTTCTTTTTTACTTTCCTTTTTCTTTTGAAAATGACACTAAATTTGTAATATAATGCATGCTGTTTGTAAGATTTTAATCCTTCAAAATAATGTAATTAGAATAGTCTTGATTATCTTACATTCCCCACCCTGAGTAAACACTTAACATTTCAACAAACCACCTTTTGGCCATCTATTCATGTATATATTCACGTATAGATAAATTTATAGAATTATTTTTATGTCAGATCAAACCATAAATGCAGTTTTCTAACATAATTTTTTAGTCAAAAATATGTCAGATATGTCAAAAATAGATTATTGAATTGAATATATGTGCCATGTATAACTTTGCCAGTCCAGCTGAATGGAAATTTCAAATTTTTTTTTTTTTTGAGATGGAGTCTCACTCTGTCACCCAGGCTGGAGTGCAGTGGCACTATCTCCGCTCACTGCAAGCTCTGCCTCCCGGGTTCATGCCATTCTCCTGCCTCAGCCTCCCGAGTAACTGCGACTACAGGCTCCCACCACCACGCCCAGCTAATTTTTTTTTTTTGTATTTTTAGTAGAGTCGGGGTTCAAATTTTTTTAAGTCTAAAAAAAATATGATTCCCACCCTTTGTGCATACTCTATAATGAAAGATCAACAAGGGTCAACCTTCATCTTAAGATCTAGAGATAATTGTTTAAGTTTCTATTGCCCAAATTATGGGAAGTTCAATGCCTCTCCAAAGATTTCTATGTATTGATAGGAAGTACTTATTTTCATCATTAGCGTGGGTTGAGTTCCTGTTCCCAGTGACTTGGTTTAATGATCATTTTCATTACTCTGTTTGTATGGTCTCTCCTTTGTTTGGTCAGAAGTCAAGTCTTCCTGAATATCCTCCCCAAAACTCCTACATATGAAAGACATTTGTGTAAGACTGAAGATGTGGGGAGATGATGGGAATTGTATCATAGCAAGGCAAACAAGTCTACTTTTTATATTATGTGTCCATGTTGCTAGAAAATTCTTGGTCATTTCTTAAATTCCGGTTCCAGCTTTCTATCATGCTCCTCTTTCAATTCTTCTGTGCCTGCCCTCTCATCCCCAAATTACTGCTTGATTCCCAATACGTGACAGATGGCTTTCTCCTTGTGACCTTGGTCTTCCTTCTCTCCCACCCCACCCAACTTGAAAGGGTTATTGTGATATTCTCTATCCAACTGTTCCCATTCCTAAAGGATAGATTACTTTCAAAATTGGTATGATTATGTCCTTTGGATTAATACATTTTCACACTGATATCCATTTTTTTGCCCTTTGTATGCTTAACTTCTTAGGGAGTTCATTTTTTAGAGTCAGATTGCTGTATAAATGGAAATTCAAATTTTGTATTTGGCCATATGTTAACAAACTACCATTCTGAAAATTTGAACCAATTTTTATATTTTTTACAGTTCTTTTTCAGATGAGCTTTGAAGTACTCTCTGTTGGGAGGGACAGCTTCCTCCCCTAAGCCATAAAGCCAGTGACCCACAGTGACCTACCAGATTGAACATTCAAAATCAAGTTTTTCTCTTTCCATTGTGTCTATAAACACCGTTGATAAATATACCCATCTTAAGTGTTTGTAAGGATTAACTGCAATATCATATGAAAGTAGGAAGTCCTCAGTTAAATACTAAATCTAATACTAAATTTAAAATTATGCGTTTTTAATATCACTACTACAATTTGTGTGTCTGCACTAGGGTATTCTTATTTCTCTAATTTGGTCTTGTAACACTTAACTTTAGCATCCTCATATCACTTATCACATTGGAACAAAACAAATTTAGACAGATGGATAAAATATATCACATATCCTATGAGCTTGTTATGACCTTTTCCTGAAATCCGAACGTTTCTTTAAAACCTTGAAAACTGAAGAAATTATCCTAGTCCCCTACTCATTGGTTCTGTATCAGTTCTGTGCAAAATTATTCTTCCTTCCTGCTTTTAGAAAATTAATGAAAACAGTATCAGTTAGTGGAAAGAGCCCAGTCTTTATAAAGTTCACAAGGTTCAAATTATAAGTCTTTTACTAATTAGCTGTATAATCATGTGAAAATAACTTAAGCTCTCAGTTTCAGATTCAGTTTCTCCATTTATAAAATAAGGTAACAGTATTTATCTCAGAGTTTTTTTGTGACATTTAAATTGAACAGGCCAGACAACAATCTGTCAAAACAGATGTGAATGCCCTTGACATTCAATACATAACAATTTCCTCTTTTACCTTACTTTTTATGGTTACTATTAACTGTGCTTTTAAAATTTTTTTAATTTAACAATGATTAAGTCCATCAAATGTGGAATAAAGATATTTCTGGGAGACAATATGATAGAACGATAGACTAGAAATATCATATGTTTGTAGTCAAATATGTCTAGATTTGATTATTGACTCTGCCATTTCTTAGCCCTGTGACTTTTGATAAATTATTTAATCCATTATATGTCTGTTCCTGGTGTAGCCAATAATACCTTCCTCCTAAGTTTGTTGTCAGAATTTAATTTTAAAATGGCTTGGAGAAAGTTGTGCATAGTCGCCTGTTAACTCCCAGTATTAGCAACCTTACCTACCTGGATGATGTAGATTTCCCCTCTGTTGTGTTTAAGTGGTTGCCAATTAAACCCTACAAATATAAAATTCATCTAGTCTATTAAAATATCAAGTCTGTAAAATATTTACTTCTGATCTTTATTTGATTACATACTTATCTCAGGAACAGAAAACTGAAATCCCACAAGGGGTTTATTTTAAAGTAAAGACATTCATACACAATTACAGAAAAATCAATGAAGGAGAAACTACATAGTGACATTAATTTTTATTTCAGGGCCCCGTCCTCTAACATATTTGTCAAGATACTGTTTAATCCTTTATATAACTGCTTGAGATACTGATGGAGTCAAAACAACTGATCAGGAACCTGATTAAACACAAGAAAAAAGAGAGTATAAAATATATGAAAAGCAAGTTGGTGGTATGAAAATTTTTCTCATTAGTTTATTTGTTGAAGTAAAGCAAAATTTTTCCAACAGTGCCACATACAGACTCCTGTTTATTTAGGGGTCATATTCTTATGGGACCAACAGAATTTTGCTTTTTGTTTTTGTAATAGGAGTTATAATTTATTAAATGAGTAATGCTAAAAATCATTACTATATAGAGAGCATTCATTCATTGTTGAGCTGTTTTAAGAGGGTGTGTGTGTGTGTGTGTGTGTGTTTGTGTTTGTGTTTCATCTTTCTCCTGAACATCCACTATGAAATACCATTCGCTGTGAGAAACAATCATGTCTTCATTCTTACCTTATCCTTTGGGACTCTATCTTGAATCCCCAAAGAACCTGTAAAGAGAGCCTGCTGTCTGGATGAATGGCGAGCAGGTGTGTAAGTGTTACTCTCATGGGCACTTTATCCTCCAGCTGAAAAGGGCTCAATCTGTTCTTGTGTCACTGGTACAAACCCATAAAATTTGAGAGTGGTGGTCCTACATGTTCATGGAAAATGATTTAAACCACGCAATTGTGTTTAAAATGATGACAATGGCCTGGATCTCAAAATTGGGATACTATCAGGAGGTCCTCACAAAGTTGATAGTCATTAATAGCAGAGATAGGTTTATGTTGACAACTTCCTACCCTGCAATAACAACAAATTAGGGCCTCAGTTAAAACAAATAAGTGACCCTGGAAACAAGAGCATTAGAGCAGATGACAGGAAAAGCTACTATTTATTTCCAAGCAGTATTCAAAGAAAAACTCTGCCAGGAATTTTCAAAAATGAGTAGCTTGTTTTGCTTAATCTCAGACCACCTACTGAAACAATGCATTTTTTTAAAATTTATAAATTGTGGAATTAATTTATTTTTGCTTATTTTTTGTTTTTCTTTTAATGAAGAATCTAGACTTCCAGAAACCAGAAAAAAGTGATTAGAGATACAAAATTTGCCCAATATAACTTAATAGCTACTGTTACTTTGAGTGGATTTATGTTTCATCAGATATACTCAGTAGATTGTTTGACTTCAAAATTTATGTTTCTTGTTTATGACATGAGGAAGCTAATTTGAACTACATAAATCCCTCCCTCTTTGAGGAATTTTCAGTGTGAGACAAAATGGAGCTTTTGAGTAAAGCTAAATGTTACATTGAGTATAACAGTACAGTGAGGTAGAAAATAAACATCTATACTAGAAAACTGGGAAACAACCCAAATGTATTCTTGTCATTTCGGTCTGATGACAATAACATTTGGGAAAAAACATTTTGAATAAAGAGTTGTGATGCTCAACAGGGTCCTAAGACAATTATAAATTGATTCAGGTCTATTTAAGCATAAAAAAATTTATTAAAAAGATGTGAAAGATACCCAGAATCATGTGGAAGCCTGGAGAACTAAACCCCAAATCAAACGGAAGCTGGGTAGTTAGAATCTCAGCCAAATCAAGCCACACACCTAAGCCAGGAGGACAACAGGGTTGTGGCTGCAGAGCCCTGGCTGCCAGCTCAAATCCCTGGAGCAGCAGATGCTGGTTCTTAGACATCACCCTTGTAGCTCTGGACACTCCTCTCACCCAGTCCCTAGAAACCAAAGGCCTCTGTCACCACCACTGCTACCGAAGGAATTCTTCATGGTCTCTGCACAGGAGTATAAGAAAGTGAGTGCGTAGCTCTTTTAGGCCCTATAATAGGAGACAATTAACTCCTCTCTCCCCATAAAAAGCCAACAAATTTTTATGTCAGTCCATCCTAGCATTATATTAAGATCATTCTTTTGCTCATAATTTTAATTTAAAAAATTATTCCTTTGTAACAAAATACAGTCATTGCTCATATACAAGTCCAAACATTCCATCACTCTCTTAACAAATGGAGCACCTCAATTTCTCATTAGGGGTGTACTAAATTTCATCTTCAGAATTTGGTGATGATATATATTCCTCTTCAATATATTCAATCAATATTCAGTCAAGATACTGATTAGATATCATATTCAATATCTTACTAGCTATAAAAAAATTAGAAATCTAATGACCACTCGGATCAATAAATTGTGAGATTTTATATATATATATATATATATATATATATATATGTATATATACACCATGGACTACTACTCAGCCATAAAAAGGAGCAAAATAATGGCATTTGCAGCAACCTGGATGGAATTGGAGACCATTATTCTAAATGAAGTAACTCAGGAATGGAAAACCAAACATCGTATGTCTCATTCATAAATGGGAGTGAAGCTATGAGGATACAAAGGCGTAGGAATAATACAATGGACTTCAGGGACTCAGGGGAAAGGGTGGGAGGGAGGTGAGGGATAAAAAACTACACATTAAGTACAGTGTACACTGCTCAGGTAATGGCTGCACCAGAATTTCAGAAATCACCACTGAAGAACTTATTCAAGTAATCAAACACCACCTGTTCCCCAAAAACCTATTGAAATAAATAAATAAATAAATAAATAAAGTTAATGACCACTCTAATATATACCCTATACACAATAACGGTATAGAGAAAAAAATTGTAAAGATATGTGTATGCACACACAAACTATATATACACACACACTATACACACTTATATCTTGTATATATAAACTTATGTACACACACATAAAAGCACATGAGCATATAAATACATCTACATATATCTAGCTACATATATAATGCACATATACATATAAATACACACACACATATATAAAAGCATATAAGAAGTGACTACAATAATCATTTCCACAGTTTATTGTGGGTCTTAGCTACATATTTGACTTCCCTTTTCTACTTTATATTTCAGGTTCCTTTAACCTTGACATGTATTCAGTCGGATGAAGAGCTAACCCTCTTATATTCTTCAACTGTTAGTATCAGACATAACAATAAAAGGAATTATCTCATAGATTACCTGTGTTCCATCCATAATCCTCCCAGCCCTCACTGAAGAGTAGCAATCCCAACTCCTCTTGATAATAAGGATCAATGACCCTAAAGAACATCATAAATCTGGCTTTGTCTATTCGTTCAATGGTGTGAAAAAATCCCAAAATGATAAGTTGGCAGTTTTCTAATTCAATATAATCATTATTGTGTCACTTGGTGAAATATAAAACAACAGAGCCAAGAATCTTGGGATAGAAAGCAAAAACATCTTGTGAGTGGGCTGTTTGGTATTACAGTGAGAAATTCCTTATGTCTACCTTTTTATTCTCAGATTCCTAAATTATGTCTACAGATGAAATAGTACTATTACATTGGTCATTGGTTTAGAACATTTACCATTTCCTGAAGGACAGCATCCCAACATTACAAGGCATTGTTTCTAGATGATGGGATAAATAAGTCTTTTATAAAGCACTCAACCATTTTGTAAGGCCAGCTACTTACGGGAAATGGAGTCTTCATAAAAATAGTAAATTTGTGGGCTTTAGCTCTAGGCCTTGAATCTTTACTTGTACAGTGAGGAGAAGACATGTGGTGAGGGATGTGATGACGGCATATAAAGCATTCATGAAATTTACTGATAATGATGCTGGAAGAAGTATGATAGGAAAAACAAACTCGTGTTTAGAATAAACATCTTTCAATGAGAGCAAATTGGAATAGGTACTTCCACCTATGAAAAAAATCAGTTCATTAAAATAAACCAACCATCAGGTAACTAACTAGTTGTCCTGAGATAATGGGAACTCAGGGTAGGTTGTTGTTACTTGAAAACTGAGAAGTCAGTGATGGCAGTAGTTGAGTCAACCTTGGTGAAAGTAACTCTATTTTGCTGAGTTCTTGCAAACCATTTATACATGAGAATATGACCCTTTTCATCAAGTCACTCTGCTACTAAGAGACATAATAATAGATGGGCTTCTTCGTATTTTGGAGAAAATGTGTATTACATGGAGGTATAAATGAATAGCACTTTACCTTTGACCTAAAAGCCTGCCCCTTTTGATTGGGTCCTGAGCAAAAGGAGCTCCATTCAGTCCAGACCACATTTCATGCGGTTTTGCCACTCACCTGCCACATTGCCTTGAACCTATCAGGCACATATTGGCAACAACTACAAAATGAGGCACAGGGATATCTACAGAACTTGTCAACACGCATGGGCTTTTTGGTGGGCATTCTCATGTGATACATTCTAAGACTATTCTATGAGTTTTATTTCCCTGTTTCCGAAAATTCATTCACTACAGACTTAAGATTTGTATGTGTCCTTGATTTGGACCATCATCTCTCCTTCCACTCTAAGAGAAAAATAAGATCTTTCTATTGGTTTTTTTAATGCTGGGCAAATATCCTTTCTTCAGTATCTACTATGGACACACTTTAATGGGGCTCCAATGCATCAATAGACCACTTTAAGCTGCAGTGCCAGAATATCATGAAAATGTATTTGTAAAATAAATAAAATTATTTTTTCTTAATTAATTAACTTTATCAGTCATCTCATCATGGAAAATGTATCAGAAACCATAATGTTTGAATATGGGTTAGCAAAAGAGCAGATACAGAAAAGCAAGAAGTATAAGCAACTGGTTTATGCAACTGATTTGCTTCTAAAGAAACAGTTTAGATCTAGTCCCATTTTTTTCACTTTCGTTGTTGCTAGAGTACTGCTTGGAATGACTTTATGTCTGTGTAGATTAGAGAGCATCTAGTTCATATTGGGCACCTTGGATTGCATGGTCACCTAGTTTTCAATGTCTACCAAGTTAAAGTTTTTTAAAAGTAAATAGTTGCCAAAAAAAATAAGACTGTGCTCTGAAATCATGGGGCTCTCCACCCCTACTTTTCTACTAGTTCACTTCCTTTTTCGTTCTTTCTTTTTCTTTCTTTTTTTTTTTTTCCTTAACTTGCTCCAATGCTCACCCTTGATCACATGGACTTTTAATCTGCTAAAAAACACTCTGACAAACCTTGAAATCACTGTGTCAAGTGAGTTGCAAAACTGCATTCATTCAGCCTGAACCAACTGAAATACTTTCTCATTTTATGAACCCAATCAACATTGGCAGCCTTTCAAGCCAAAGGTCAAAATTTTATATTTAACACTTTGATGTAATATATCTTGACTCTAAAATGCAAAGAAATTACCAATTACTATGTCTCTGTCTCAGTAACATAAGACACAGGAACAACTTCCTAGTTTTGACGGGGATGTCCTTACATACTTCAGTGATATAGACTAAAGGTTGGAAAACTGTAGCCTGCAGGTCAAATCTAGCCTGCCACCTGCTTGTTAACAGCCTGTGAGCACTGCTTGAAGGGCTCACTGTTAAGCCATGGGTACCTACATAATATATTTGATATTGACTTTTCACCTCAAAGCCTAAAATATGTACTATCTGGCTCTGATCTATACCCCAAGAGACATCACTGGGGTGAATAATCTGTATTTTCCTCCTACTCTCTGGCATATATATATATATATATATATATATATATATATATATATATATGGCATTTAGAATTCTTCTCTGAAAATCCTATCAGTATAGGAAACCTATGATGATATTCTATAGTATAGTAGAGAAAGATACTGAAGAGTAAATTATGCCACTGAGCTGATATAACCTTGAGCAAGATGATAAAAGTATACTGCTGTCTCTGCCAAGTCAAAGCATGCTATTTAAGAAAAAAAAAAAAGGATTGACCATCTCAGCTGTATGTCATTTGCCAGAGATATATTGATTTTTTCAAAAATCATGACCTGATTAGCCTTTTGATAACCCATTGTTATTCTCCTGGTTAAATTTGTCTTTCGTATCATAGAAACTCAGGAGTTAAAAGAGGATACTATAGAGATTGACGCCCTTGTATGTTTTGTTTGTTTGTTTGTTTGTTTTGAGATGGAGTCTCACTCTGTTGCCCAGGCTGGAGTGCAGTGGTGCGATCTCGGCTCACTGCAAGCTCTGCCTCCCAGGTTCACACCATTCTCCTGCCTCAGCCTCCCGAGTAGCTGGGACTATAGGCACCCGCCACCATGCCCGGCTAATTTTTTGTATTTTTTTTTTTTAGTAGAGATGGGGTTTCACCATGTTAGCCAGGATGGTCTTGATCTCCTAACCTCGTGATCCACCCACCTCGGCCTCCTAAAGTGCTGGGATTACAGTCGTGAGCCACCGCAAACAGCAGACACCCTTGTATCTTTCCAGCTGTCTTTGATGGTAGCTTTAAGCTTCATAATTCCATCAGGGATACACTACTGGTTTTTTACTTACTCTTTTGCTAAGGCAGAGAAGCTCTAAGAACTTCCACTTGGTTCTTCCTTTCAATGAAGTTCTTACTACACACACAGTCAAATGAGGCTTACAGATACTAGAAATATCATTGCCAGACATACCTTCAAGAATTGAGTGAAGAATCATAGTGTTGGTTCAAAGTGAAACTGGGCATGATAGACTGTGTAATGTATATTTTGCTCAGTTCAAAATTCTATTTAATTTTCTGAATATCCTAAATCCTACTTTGGTGGTAACTAGCTCACCCCTTTACTTAAGGAACTTTATGCATTTCAACTAAGTCAGGTATGAAAACTGGCTAAGTGTACAACATTCTTTATTATGCTGGTTAGACCTCTCTTTGTTTGAAGTGGAATTATTTAGGTTTTACATATCAAGGATGACTTTAGTGGTTGTAATAGACAGAATAATGAATCCCATAATCCCAATCCTAGGAACTCTGAATATGGTAGGTTACATGGCAAAGGGGAATAATGTTTATAGATGGAATTAAGTTTAACTTAAACGTAATCATTTAAGTTACATTTGTAAGTTACATGATATAATCAGCTTAACTTAAAATTGAAAGATTATTCTGGACTATATCCAGGCATGTCCAATGTAATCGGAAGGGTCCTTACATGTGGAAGTGGTCGGCACAAGAGGAGGTTAGGGTGATGAGATGTGATGCGATAACAATTAATCAACCCACTGTTGCTGGCTTTGAAAAGGGAGGAAGAGACCGGGAGCCAAAGAATATAGTTATCCTCCTGAATCTGGAAAGGGAAAAAAAATTATTATTCCCTTAGAGTCTCCAGAAAGAAATGTAGCTTGGGCAATACCTTGATTTAACCCAGTGACACTCATTTTGAACTTCTGAACTAACATAGCAATAAGATGGTGAATGTTGTTTTCAGCCAATAAGTTTGTAGTAACTTGTAACAACCATGAAAAACTAATACAGTGGTCTAGCCATCTATTTTATTTCTATGGAAGCTGTAATCTATTAGCCATGGCAAATATTCCTTCAGGTCAAACCCTTTTGATTTACCATGCCGGCTACGCTATTTTCTCTACTAATTACATCCTCTGTTCTTTTCTTTAGGTACCTCTAGGCCTCTACCATCCAGGGATCCTGCTACCTTCATTAAAATCAGGGAGCCAATTTCAAATGCAACATCTACTAACATCTCTGAAAACAAAACTCCACTAAAGTGCTTTTTCAAAAATGCTGGTGTTTCCCTCAGCAGTGGATTTCTCAAAACCTTGAAAAGAGAGTGTCTTATAAATCCTCAGGGAACAACATTTGCTGGGGGGAGGGATGGGTCATTCCTTCTCTCTCTAAGTCTTTGCATTTTTTCCTGTGCATTTTACCAATAAATTTCTGTCATTCCAACCAGCTTCAGCTAGTAGCAGTTTTGAATCTACGTTTTAGTAAGCCAACTAATTATCATTAAAAGTATATCTGAGGAAATCTGATTTCTGTGATTCTTAATGACCAAAAATGCAAATGAAGACATTTTTCTAATATATACATTGTTAGTACCTCAGTAAACCTCTCTCTTTAGATCCTGAAGATAGAAGTTGGTTTAAAAATCATCTATTCTACCGTAACAATATTTTTTTACTTCAGGTGAGACATACATTTTAAACTCATAAGGGCAGATCACTATGTAAAATAAGCAAACAATTAGTCTTTTGTTGAAGCAAAACTCTTGAAAAGCTGATGGTATCCACCTTATCAATTTTAAAGCTTAGAATTTTGCTTTCTTTATTTTCTTACAACCATAAATGGGACAAATACCTAGGATACTATTTTCCACACTGAAGAGAAGAAAAAGAATTATATTCTTGTAACTATTATTCCATCTTCCTGTAAGGTGTTTATTAACACCTCACGTTAATTACCTTTGCACTTAGACTAATACTCATCATCATCATCTACCTTCTGTTTCTCTTTCAAATTCATAATCTAAGTTTTTTCTGGCAATGTACAAATCAGAGGTATAGGTTCCATTCAGCTGTTGAATTCAAATCACATATTTCAAACTATTTTAAACCAGGTGTAAAATTCTCATCTTTTTCAAAAGATCCTTTTAATCTTACAAGAAAAAAGATATTATTTCAATCTAGAAGAGTTTCAAGATTAATTTCTAGTCTAATCCTCCTTAAAAGATTTATTTCCTCAAACAAATAAAGACAGAGTTTAAAATAAAAATATGATGCTCTTTGGGAAAGCTTAGTGGTGAAAATGTGCTAATGGATTAATGGTTGCTCCAGGGGAAGGTGTAATTCACATTCTGAGAGGAGCAGCTGTTCCATGATGAATGGACTGGGGGCTGTGCTTCTGGTATTTGATACTAAACAGAACATCTGATGGACATCTAGCAAGAGTTGATCACATCATGATTTTGTTTTGTTTTGCTGTTGTTGTTTCTTATTATGCCCTAGAATATGGATAGCTGTATTACACTGAAAAGCCTGATCATTATGTCTTTCACATAGCAGTGGTATTTTGGCTGGTATTAATTTTGTTGTCAAAGATACAGCTGTTGTAGGAAATATTTTGAATTTTTAGTACCATCTGGTGTGCTGAAGGAAGAAGTAGTGCTCTAAGCATTGGCATCAATCCACTTTCTAAGTGGGTAATACTGGTGCTTTGAAAAAGGGGCTGTCAAAATGGGCAATGAGAGAGTCATTAATCTGAACTGTTTTCATCCTTCTATCGTATCACAAATACTGAATACACTAATTCAAACAAACATCTTTAGTATGTGTGCATGTTAAAAAAATTTTCAGAATAGTTGATTATTTATAAGTAACACTGGCATTATTAATAGTTCATGACCAGAAACGTATCTACCACAGTGTATAATAAAACTGAAATGAGGAGATGTACCAAGCTTGGTCTATACCTTGTTAAGGAAGGTGATAAATTGGCACTCATCAAAGTTAAATTGGTTTTCTCTTCCATCACTCTTTATCATTAGATATCTTATTCAGATGTTTACTAAACTCATCTTCTTTTTCCCAGAATAGGTATTTATTAAGTTGGTAGAAATGAAAAACATGTAATTACTTATGACATAATGTATTTTGCTTCAAAGCCTTGAGATATTTTTTGCAATGATTGTTTTCAGGACCTGAGAGTTCTCCAAAGGTCAAAATATAGTAGAAGTAAGACAGACAGCCATTTGTCCAGGACACACATCTATACAGAGTACTAAAATATAATTGGTGTACAATAGCACACAATTACACAATTAAATAAATGTAATAAAATAAAGAAAATATGTTTATTATAAATCCTTATACAAAAGAGTATAAGTGATAGGGGGAACCATTTTCATAGGACGGTTGAGGTTTAGGGTGATGGAATTCAGGATCCCAAAATATGGCATCTTGATACTGGAGAAAACAGCAGACGCGGGATGGTCTCTCTCTCCTTCCCCTCACCTTTTCTTTCTGAGGCAGGTCATGAAACAATTCTCTGACCATCTTCTGAAGTAAATCATAAGACTTTAATGTGAGAGGTGTCCACCCCATATCCCGAGGAAAAGAACTTCCTTATCTCTGAAGTCACAGGGACACAGAGAATAATCCGAACAAACAGGCCTTGCCAACGTCCCCCCAGCTAATTACCGTTAGATCATATCGCCTTTTGTCCAATCATACTTCTCCACAACCGTCAACTTCTTTATCAAACTTAGCATAAAAATATATAGGTTTCTCTGATTGTTTGGGTCTTCATCCCCCTATGAAGTACCCATTGTCACATGAAACATATTACATACATTTGTATGCTTTTCTCTTATTAATCTGTATTTTATTATGGGTGTCTCAGCCATGAACCTAAAGATGAGTAAGAAAAAGAAAATTTTCCTCCTCTATAAGAATGAGAAATACCCCAAGGGAAGATGCTTAAACAATAATAGACTCCTGTTAAAATAATTTTAAGATAAGTGTGTTGTCTCTTGTTTATAGAATGAGATATAATTTTAGGGTCTGGGACTGAATTTCTAGAGAGAACAGTTTGAATAATGATGGGTTACCTCTGTCCATTCCCCATGCAACACTTGTGCTCTTTTCCAAATAAATGGAACTTTAGGTAATTTCCAAAACATTTTTGTGCCTCTTCAAAAAAAAAATAAGTAAGTTCCAAAACTTACCTAAAGGATATTTTTTTTGAAGAGGCACAAAAGCATTAACTTTTTAGGGTAATTACAGGTTTCATAATAATCCTGGGTTGGTGAGATATTACATAAATTGTAAAGGTACAGTGCAAATTCCTCTAATTCAAGGGGTATATGTGAAGCCTAAAGTGCTGTTGAGGTTTAGAGGAAGACAAGATTTTATTGTTATTCATGTGGGCTGAACTAAGAAAAAAATTGCCATAAAGGAACTGGCTTTTCAGCTAACCTTAAGTAAGGATTTGGATTTCAGTCAGTGATTTTAGTGACATGAGATGTCTAACAGAAGGAAAATATGAGCTAAGACTCAAGTAGATAAAAACCCAGGGTGTTTGTGAAGCAGCTGGTAGTCTGGTGTCATTGAACTGTGATGTCTTTGTAGGAGGAGAATGGGAAAATAGACTTTAAGGATGGAATGTAAGCAGAACATGAAAGGACTTAAATGATGAGTTTGTTTATTGGAAACCCTAAAAGTTTTGAGATATATACAGAAAACATGGCCACAGGTGGAAGAAACGATGCTGGCAGGGAATAATGAGACTATACAAGGGGGAAACTCATTGAGTGTCTACTACAGGTATTTAAAGTTGCTGGTGACTTGAATTAAAATAAATGAAAATGGAAATGCAGAGACAAATATAAGCAATATTTTGGAGATCTAAGCACTACAACATAACAACAGAGCAGATGTTGGAATTGTAGTAAGGTGAAGGACATCAAAGAATGATAGAAATTCTACAACAATTATTAGAATAAAGCAATCAAAAAATGAAATTACCATAGAAAAAAATGTGAGGTGATGATGAGTAGAGTTTGATATATATTAACTTAATTTTAATATGATAATATTATTTATAATATTATATGATGCAAAAAAGTTTGCATCATATATTGGTGGAGGAGTATCTTGGTGAAATAACTGCCATTTATTGAACAGCTATAATGCATCAGTTATATAACAGTTATCTAATATAAGGTATACATGTATTCGTCCCAAACACCAAAACAACCCCTGGGTGTTCACCCATCCCTGCTATAAAATAATGAAACTGATGTTCTGATAGATGAAGTTATCTTGTCAAGGTGCTATAAGTAATAAGGAGTAAATGTGGAATGTGAATCTACTTCTGTCTGACTTCACTAAACAGAAGAAATGAAATATCATAGGAAGAAGGTAAGCTTAGACTAATGGATGAGCACTTGACTTCAGACAGGGGATCTTATCTTTCTCAGCTATAAAGGGAAATAGGCAAGTAGAGGCTGAGTAATCTCCCTCAAAGACATATTTGTTCTACTCAGTTAATATAGCATATATAATAGTCTTCTGATTGATGGACAGTAAGTTAATTTTCCAGTGATTGTAGGGCACACTTGATTTCAGGAACACTAAATACTGACATAATAGGCATTTGAGAATTAAAACTATATTGTATGATATGAAGTTGGCTATTCTTTTAAGATTGATGTTTTCTATAAGCTTGCTTCTATTCCTTGCTCAATGGAAGAGATATTGGGTTGGATTAAATAATTTTCTTGTAGCATTTAGATAAGAATATGTTTATTTTCTTCTTTTACTTCTCTTATTCTGCCACTACTTACAGTTAATTGATCTTCAAGGGTTCTCCATTTTACCAGCTCATAGATACTGCCTAAATCTCTCTATTCGTCCCAGTCTCCATTATTGTCATCCTCCCAATCTATTACTGGTCCTGAACACATTCTTTCTGTTTTATGAAACTAACTCTCTATAATGCAGTCCCTGTGAAGATTTCAAAGAGTAAATCACTCCCTTGCTCAAAACCCTTCAATAGATTCTCCATGTACTTTACATAAAGACGAAAATCCACAAGATGGCCCAAATTAAAGACTGCATGACTTGGGCTGTGCCACTCTTTTCAGAGTCAGGCATAGAAACTGGGCATATGGGAGTCCTGATGAGTTTTGGCGCTATCTTTTCTAATCCGGAGCATTAAGGTTGGGCACATTACTGTGCTACAAAAACTACAGTTACTGTCCATTTCACCTGAATTTTTTATGCTTTTTTTTTTGTTTATCTTTACTTCATAGAGTTGTACCAGTTGTGGTCTTTCATGTGTACATTCATGGATATCATAACTGGAAGTCAAGGGAAATTGCTGTGATTGGGAGCTGGGGTCATGAACCAGCATTTCTAATTTGCCATACTAAACTAGAAATCCTCATTGTTGTTTCAAAAGCCTGCAGTACGTTTCAGTCTTTGGAGGTCACGTATTAGATACCACTTAAAGCAAGGTCATTAAGCTAATGGTTTCAGAGAAGTTAACTTTCTTTTGCTACCATATTTCTCTTTTTTGGGGTTTATTTGAGAGTCAGATTCAGGCCCTCAAAATACACAGACAGGAGGGGATCATATTCCCGAAACAAACCAAAATAAAGGCTTTGCTCAGCTAAGACCTGTTTCTGTATATATCAAACTTTACAGCTCAGTTGTATAAACAAGGATGTTATATGTTCAAATTATTGTATTTTATTATACAACTTACATCTAACTTGAACTCAAAATATGAAAGCATTTCATTTTTTATGTGGAAATATTTACAGTCTGTATAACCAAAGACATTTACTTTGTTCCATGTTCAAACTATTTTCTGAGGTTTAAAATCACCAGAACATGATAAACTATGTTAGAGAAACAAAACTGAGAAACTAAAAGAAAAGCAGCGCGAGGAGAAGGGGACTAGGAGAACAACTGCACAAAACTTTAGACTTATTTTGAGAGAAACACATTACTGAATTGAATTCATCAGAAGGAGGCTAGCAAAATATTGAATTAATTGATTAGGCAGTACTTTCTCAAGAAAGCCACCATCCCTGTGCTGTCAGGGTTTGTCAGGAATTCCTGCAACACTTTTTCTGATAATACACAATTTCCCAAACTCCCTTCTTCACCTCTTAAACATATTTATTTTGTGCCCCATTTACTCTAGATGACTGTAAGCTAATTTTTAAAAACTGAACAATCAAATTATTTCAACTGGTTTTAATAGCTTAATGTTATTCATCCCATTAAGACTGCACTGCATTCTCAATGAAATTACTCTAATGATGCTTACTGCAGGCATCACTGGAGGTCCCAGAGAGGTGCCTGGGACCCTCAGTCTTCATCATTGTCCCTTAAGTTGTACACATAAGCAATCACTTAAGCAGACTACAGAATGTCACCCAGACCTACTAGTTAAAAACCTCTGCCCTACGTGTACACACCCTCGGGTAAGTGAACCTACCGGAGATAGAGAGGAGTGTTCTAGAAGATCAGCTAATCTAAAGTATTTCTGTACCCAGGTCTAGAAGAATTAATTACTACTAGTATTGCATAATTTGAGAGAAACTATGGAAATTTCCCCTTCTGCTGGCCCGAAATATACCAGTGCCACTCTACTCTCCTTCCCGAACTTGTCTGTGAGTGAATCTCAAATTCTAGAACTGAAGTTTCGTTAAGTATGCATTTCTTGCAACGCCAATCAAATCCAGATTTTAAATTTATGAACACCTGGGAAAGATGGCACATTAGATTACTAACAACAGAGTAGCGTTGTGAGAAAAATAGGAGCCTGGAAAAGGGTTCGAAATATGTGGATAAAGTACAAATTAAGATGGAAAAAATGCAGAATGAAATATGTCTCTATTTTCCCTCTCTAAAGTATTTCTCCTCATCCAAAACTTTGAGCTCAATATAAAGTGAAATGTCCTTAGACGCTTAGAGTCATTGAAGACCCTCAGAGAACAAAGAAGGGGTGTGTGTGTGTGTGTGTGTGTGTGCACATACAAGGAGGAAGAGGAAGGTTGGCAGTTTCTGTATCTCATAAAACTACACATATTTGAAATTCTGATATCCAACGAATCACTGTCTCTTAATGCCAGAGAAGTAAGAGACACCTCCAGACACTCCACATAGTAGATTATTGTAACAACATCTTAAGAAGCCTCAGACAGGGCCCAGAGACAGAAAAATAAATACAGGAGTTTAAGTGCAGTTGGTTTCATCCAGGAACATCAGCTCAGCAGGGATAAGACATGAAACAGACCTATGCTTCAAACATACCACTGAGTATCTAGACTATTTCCTGATATAAGCTTCTTGAATATAAATATCATAGTAATACAAATACACATACTTTTTACTAATGTCACTTTAACTGTTTCTGAGCTGTTTTCATAATTCTGAAAACACAGTGCACTTGGTTAATCAGAGTTACTTTTTGAGTCTCAATAAGAATTATGGCTAATGAAATTATGCTTTATAATTCCATTTAGGAATAAAATAATATTCTAAGAAAATGTGTTTTTTATTTATGATCCCTTCTATTTTAATTTTCACTTTATACATAGACAAATCCTTCACAAATTAATGTAGTAGAAAACGGAGAGCGACAGCTAAGTAACAACTTGGCCCTCATTCTTAACTGGGTGAAATTGATCTTATTTAAATGTGTCATTATTTAACGACGATAATGAATGACTGAAATGATCTCCTGTTTATTATTAGGAAATTTTAAGAATGTTTAGGTGTCATAAAGAGATCATTTTAAAAGCTCAAATTTTGCCATACAGAAATGAATATTGTTAGCATTTTAATATATTTTCTGTGATTCTGGGTATGTAGTTTTCTGCTTGTATGTGTTACTTTCTTTTAAATTTGCAAGCATCCTGATTTGAACAAATAAATTTTTTAAATCTTATGAGTTAACTGGAAACATTTAATCACTAAGAAAATATTTGATCATATTTAGTAATAACAGTTAATTTTTAAATGTAATAGTGTTATTGAAATTATGTTTTAGAGATAAAGAGTGAATATTAGTAGTTGAAATGATATAATGCCTTGGGTTTGCTTTAAAATAATCCAGAGAAGAATAAAATGACATAGATTATGAATTAATAGCTATTGAAGATGAGTGACAAATACATGGAGGTTCATTACACTATTCCTTTAAAAAAGTTTAAAAATATCTTAAGTAAGTTATAGGTTATAATTAGTGGTATTATGTATACATATGTGAGTGTAGATATACACACATTCATAAACACTTTAACTTAATTTTCAATTAACTTAAATTTTCTATACCTTTATTTCTTTTTATGTCAGTTTAACCTATTAAAAGCTGAGATAGGAGTGTAATGTCACTCAAAACAATTGTGTTTCGCTAATTTTTTTCTAAGGATTTTTATCCTTTCAGACTTTCTTGCCTTAAGTTCTTTTTCTTTTCTTTCTTTCTTTCTTTTTCTTTTTTTTTTTTTTTTTTTTTTTTTTTGAGATGGAGTCACGCTGTGTCACCCAGGCTGGAGTGCAGTGGCACAATCTCAACTTTCTGGCAACCTCTGCCTCCCAGGTTCAAGGGATTCTCCTTCCTCAGCCTCCCGAGTAGCTGGGACTACAGGGGGGTGCCACCACAACTGGCTAATTTTTGTATTTTTTGTAGAGACTGGGTTTCCCCATGTTGTCCAGACTGGTCTCAAATTTCTGGGCTCAAGCCATCCACCCATCTCGGCCTCCTGAAGTGCTGGGATTACAGGCTTGAGCCACCTTGCCCAGCTGCCTTAAGTTCTAACTTCCACACTTGTTTTTTTTTTCTTTTTGTTTGTCCCTGCTTGATAATTCCTGAACATCCCTTTGTTGTGGTGGTTGTTGCTGTTAACATTCTCTGGCATTTTGTGTTTGAACTTAAAAAGTATTTAGTGTTTTCAGAAATGTTATCTGTTTCCCTTTAATTGAGGGTTAAAATTAATTAATTTTGTCCATAACTTTATGTTTAAAATTGAAGTTCTCATCCTGGGTTTTATTTGTTTTGCTCACTAGTATGTATGTGTGGATGGATTCACAAACACACACGCACATACAACATATGGATCATTTTTATTTTCTTTTAAACTCCACAAGAATTTGGTAGTTGTATAAATCACTTTTTGTTCTACTAGTTATAAAAAGTAGGCATTATAAAAGCTGAGGTGAGGGTTACCCCCATTTACTACGATGTGATTTTAATGCATTGTATGCCCATATCAAAATATCTCATGTACCCCATAAATATATATAGTTATTACATACCCATAAAAATTAACAATTAAAAAATTAAGCATTGTAAAAACATTGTAATCTTGTTTCTACAAATTTGAAAGCCAGGAATGAAAATGTTTTGCTTAACTATGTATGAGAAATTCAGCATATCTTTACTTCCCTGTCCATACTCTGCCCATTAGCCTTATTTGTTGATATAATATAGGCTTGATTTCAAAATATTGTTATTAAATTGTTTATGTACTAGGGCTTCCCTTTCAGGTTGTTTTGATTCGGAATTCATTTTGTAAAATGCACAGCAAAAATATCTGGACAACATGCTTTATTGATTTTAATATTCAACTGTAATTTCATATTGTGATATATACATCTTTTATATTAAACATTATAAGGTATATTTTGTAAAGCATAAAACACAGAACTCCAGTCTCATTTTATAGTGTTTATTCTTAAATTTATAGTACTTGTGGAATTTACTTTTTCAAATGATGCTATGAGAAACTGTGAGAGTTGAGGACACTTTCCTACTTATTCAATGAGGCCATAATTATCCAAATACCAAAACCACTCGAAGACATGACAAGAAAAGAAAGCTATAGACCAGTATACTTTGTGGACTTAAACACAAAATTCTTCAGAACATTTTAGCAAATAGAATTCAGAAATCAATCTTAAAGGATGATAAATTTTTGTTAAGGATGATAAATTTTGTTTATCCCAGGGATATCAGGTAATTTTATAATTTGATATTCAATTATCACAATTGACCATATTAATACACTAAAGAAGAAAAAATATATGATCTTCTCAGCAGATACAGTAAACCATTTGACACAATTCAACCTTCATTCATGATAAAGATGCTCAATAAACTAGGAATATAAAGAAAGTTCCTCTACCTGATAAAAACCATTTACCATAAACATATAATATATAATGGTTTTCTTCTATAATCAATAACAAGTCAAGGAAGTTGGTTCTCATCTCTTTTATTCAACAATCTACTGGAAGTTCTAGATGAATTAGAAAGGTAGAAGTAACATTCTTTTTATTCATAAATAATGTGATTAGCTATGTCAAAAATCCTAATTCTCAAAAAGCTACTAGAAATAATAAGAGAATTTAGCAAGTGCTAAGTTGTTTAGAATTTAAGATCTATATAGAAACCTTATTACTACTGGCAAAAAATGGAAATTAAAAATATTTAAATACTATTTGGAATAGTATCAATAATGTGTACACATAATTTAATAAAACATATGCAAGATCTGGTAAGTGACAAAATATCATTAGACAAATTTAAAGAGAACTAAATATATAGGAAGTTAGAGCATGTATATGGTTTGAAAGACTCAATATTGTTATGATGTCACTTATCTCTATTTTGATCTATAGATTTCAGTGCAATTCTAACTAAACTCCCAGCAAGCTATATTTTACAGTTTGACACTGTACCTAAAATAGAAAAGTGTGGAAATCATCCAATAGCCCAAACAATTGTAAAAAAAGAAAACAAAGTTGGAGAATCTATCTTTCCTGATTTTGACACTGGAAAGCTGGTAATTGAGACAATATGTGATTGGCATGAGAATAAACATGTGGACGAAAAAAATAGAGATATCAGAAATAGATCCACAAGTGTACATAAACTCATTTTCGGCAAATGTTTCAAGGTAATTCAATGAAGAGAAGTTAGTCCTTTCAACAAATGATGCTAAAACAATTGATACCCATACGGAGAGAGAGAGAGAAACTTTGTCCTTTATATCACAAAATACTCAGATGTTAACTAAAAATAGATCATAGACAAATGTAAAAGCTAAAACTATTAAAGTTCTAGGGAAAAAAACAGAAGAACATCTTTTGATCTTAGGGTAGCAAATATTTCTTAGTGCATAAAAAAGGATAAACCTTAAATAAAAAGAAAACTGATAATTTGGACTTCACTAAAAGTAAAAACTTTTGCTCTTTTTCAAATTACACTTAATGAAAGGCAAGCTATTGATTGAAAGAAAGCCATTTTCAAAATACATATCTGATAAAAGACATATTCCAGAATGTATACAGAATCTTACAATTCAGTAATATGATGACATGGCAATGGGCAAAAGATTTGAACAGACACTTTTCCAAAGATACATGAATGGCAAATAAGCATATGAAAGGATACTTCATATTCTTAGCCATTAGAAAAATCCAAATTAAACCCAAAGTGAGATACCATTTCACACACACTAGAATGGCTACAATGAAAAAGACTGACAATACCAAACGTTGACAAGGATGAAGAGCACCTGGAACTCTCATACATTGTGGGTAGAAATGCAAAATTGTATAGTCACTTTGGAAAACAGATTAGTAGCTTCTTATAACGTTGAATATTCACTTACCATGTGACCTAGTGATCCAACTCCTAGGTATCTATCAAAGAGAAATAAAAACCTAAGCTTAGATGAACATCTACTGCAATATTTGTAGCAGCTTTATTATGATAGCCAAAATAATAAATGTCTATCAACTTTGAAATGGATAAATACATTATAGTATACCCATAAAACGAAATACTCAGCAATGAAAAGGAACAAACTACTGATACGAGCAACAACAAAGATGGGTCTCAAAAGCATTATGCTAAATAAAAGCACATACTGTATGATTTTGCTTATATGACCCTTGGGTGACAGAAGCAGATGAGTGGTTTCCAGAGGCCAGAGCTGGAAGAGAGAATTAACTACAAAAGGGCATAAGGAAACTTTACACATTGATGGAAATGTTCTATATCATGACTGTTAGTCCATTTTCACACTGCCATAAAGAACTGCCTGAGATTGAGTAATTTATAAAGGAAAGTTTAATTGACTCACAGTTCCACATGCCTGGAGAGGCCTCAAGAAACTTACAGTCATGGCGGACGGCAAAGGAGAAGCAAGGCATCTTCTTCACAAGGCAGCAGGAAGGATGATGAACGCAGGAGGAACTACCAAACACTTATAAAACCATCAGATCTCATGAGAACTCACTATCATGAGAACAGCATGGGAGAAACCACCCCCATGATCCAATTACCTCCAGCTGGTCTCTCCCTTGACATGTGGGGATTGTGGGGAATATAATTCAAGATGAGATTTTGGTGGGGAAACAAAGCCTAATCATATAAATTGTGGTAGCGGTTACATGACTAAATGCATTCATCAAAACCTATTCAAATGTACATTTTAAGGTGTTGGATTTTATTGTATGTAAACTATAACTGAATAAAGCTGATATTTTTAAAGTAGAAAGAAGGCAAAATAAAGACACATTTGAGCAAAAAAAAAAAAATCCTGTGAAGTCAGTGTTATTCTAAATAGAGCATGAAGAGCTTGAGCAACTTTACACAGAACCACATCAATGAAGGCAAGCCTAGGAAATAAGGACAATAAACTAATATATGTATTACTTTTTAATAAATTCACAAAATATTTATTTAGTAGCTACCATGTCTGTACAGCATTGAGCAAACTCATTGAGATATAATAATTATTTAATCATGGCATTTATCTTCCTGCACCTCAAACTGTAGTTAAAAGATAGACCCATAAATAAGTAATTATTGTAGCATGAGGGTGGATGTTGAAAATATTTTGAAAGTGCTGTGTGAGTATAGTGGACAGAGCTGGGATTTGACTTTAGCCTAAGCCCCATCTTAGTAGGTAACTCAATAAATATTTAGTGATCTGTTGATTGAATTCGAATGCTCTTGATTGAGTATATGCCCTATATCTAGCACTGTCCATGTAGTTGCTTAGAGGAATTTGCCCCCTTGAAGCACTGATTTTTTTGGAAATATTTCATTTTCTCTGAATTATTTGGAACTCCTGTTATTAAAAATGTTACCCTTATCTCTCACTTAGTAAGACAGTATGAACAGGAAATGAAAATGCAAGTAAGATGCAAGATAATTGTTTTACTCTTGAATGTAAATATCTCAGTTTGCCTTGGCCTTTTGCAACTAGCAGTTGGCCACTGTGATAACATTCTGTTTGGTTGGCATTATCGCTCAGTTTCCTTCCTTGGAGAGAACGTTATGCGGATTGGCTGCAGCTGTGCTCCATCAGATTCTTTTCTTCTAGGCTCCAGGGCCCTTTGACCACTGCTCCTAATTCTCCTCCCTTCCTGCTCAAGTGTATTTCATCTACAATGCATTTAATGTGGCGTTTGACAACTTCTTTTTTCCTGAAAGAAGTATAAGTGCTTTTCTCTTTATGAAATATTTTTCACAGATTAATTGCTTCCTCTTTTATTACAAAATTTCTTGGAATGTCAAATGTATTGAGGAGCACAAGGTCTTTAACTCCCTTTGTCCCAGAGAAGTAAGATACCCAGCAGACTGCAGATTCTTCCCAAAGTACTCTGGAGGCTTTGGCAAAAAGTGAACATTTCTCAAGTAGTTAAGTGATAATTCAGCAATTCTCATAGAAAATAAGAATCCAGTATTTTTTAAATCTATATTTTAACCATGAAATGTGTTCATCTTCCTCACAAAGATGGTATAGAAAGACACTTATGAAGCTAGCAATCTTTCTTCTCTTCAAGTGAAATTATAATGAGCCATGTAAGTAAAGTTTATTTGTATATTTCTGACTATTGGTAAATACAATTAAATGCACACACACATTTATCTTTCAAAGGAATAGCTTCATAACTTTAGTTACAAATACAATTGCAGCTCTTTTTAAATTTATTTATTTGTTTTTTTCCTGCACTATTAGCAGATAGTTCAGTAAGCTACCCATGTCCTAATAGTCTAAACTGTCTAGGTATTCTTATAAAGGGCTCTTGCTCCATTTTACTCACAGCAGGAGAAGACAATACCAATTTGATCAAGCCACAATTTTATTGTTTCTCACTGCCATGTGCTGTTTTATTCTCCCAAACATCCTGACACATAGTGCCTGTGCTCTGCTGTGAGAAGTGATTCCATTTCCTTATAGTCTAATTGGTAAAGAGTGCCCCACACATGATCTCCTAAAGGTACAGCTTTAAGCACTCATCACTTTTAGTTCAAATTTCTAGCAGCTACCTCCCCATAAACGTAGAATCCTCATATTCCTTTTCTTCCTGGCAACCACAGGCATTCTGCTAGAGCTACTTATAATCAGAACTATTAGAACTCCCTTTCAAAGGGACACTCCCCTCAGCACTCCCAGAATGATTTCCTGTCCTCACCTGCACCTTGAGACTGCTGGCAACTTTTCTTGTTAAAACAGAGAAACGCACTTTGGGAGGCCGAGGCGGGTGGATCGCCTGAGGTTAGGAGTTCGAGACCAGCCTGGCCAACATAGTGAAACCCGTCTCTACTAAAAATACAAAAAATTAGCCAGGCGTAGTGGTGGGTGCCTGTAAGCCCAGCTACTTGGGAGGCTGAGGCAGGAGAATTGCTTGAACCTGTGAGGCAGAGGTTGCAGTGAGCCGAGATCACGCCATTGCACTCCAGCCTGGGTGACAGAGCGAGACTCCATCTCAAAAAAGAAAAAAAAAAAAAGAAACACACGCACACAAATTTAATCTCTGGTAGAACAATGCCTTTGATGGGCTATCTCATTATTTGTAAATGTGGTGGTATTATATACGTATGTATATGTATCTATATACAGTCAGCTCTCGTATCCACAGGTTCAACCGTGGATTAATTGAATTACAAATAGAATACATTCAACAAATAATAATCAAATAACAATACAATAATAAACAATAAAAGTTTAAAAACAGTACAGTATGACTATTTACATAGCATTTACATTGTATTAGGTATTGTATATCATCTAGAGATGATTTAAAGTATATGGGAGGATGTCCATAGGCTACATGTAAATATTACATCATTTTATAGAAGGGGCTTGAGCATCTGGGAATTTGGTGTGGGGGTTCTGGAACCAATGACCCACGGAAACCAAGAAACAATTGTATGTGCATATGTATATTATAATGTATTTGTATATAATGTATATTATTTGTGTGCATTAGTTTGAGCTTATTAATAGACTAAAAAATACCCATTAGTTGAATTCCTATTATGTACCAGCCACTGAATACAAAGGTTAATAAGGTATAATCTGCCTCTTCAAGAAATTAAAGACTCAAACAGTAAATAAGCTATTATAATATGGTACAGTAAATACTGTTTCAGAATATTCTACATGCATAGAATATAGATATTAGGGGCAACACGCAAGAACAAATGTTACAAGAATGAATTTTGCTCAGGGCGGAGCAAATTCAATAGAATCACGGAGTTATCAGCAGATTTTACTCCATAATTAGGCCATGAATACATCACCTGATATCCTTCTTTTGTCTTGGATTCCTGACATCAGTAGGGTTGTTTCGGGTTTTTTGTTTTTGTTTAAGTTTTATTTCTAACAGCACAAATTATATTCTAGTTAAGTTTAATATTTGGCTTTTTATTTCTGATATGGAGAAAAGCATGCAGTTTAATTGCAATAGATATGTTTTTATAAGTTTCATGAATGGACAAATTGCATTGCCAATAATGATTGGCAGTGATGGTATGTGGAACCTATATATTGTTTGTAGGGTTTTTTTTTAATCTAAGCATATTGAATTTAATTAAAGCTTCTGACACAATCAATTTGTTACATACAACAAGATCATTTGCCAATGAATGGGTTGACCTCCATTTAAAAATACAAAGTGGGACAGATGTGATGGCTCATACCTGTAATCCCAGCACTTTGGGAGGCCGAGGTAGGAGGACTGCTTGAGCCCAGGAGTTCCAACATAGTGAGAGCCCCATCTCTACAAAAAATTTAAAACTTAGCTGAGTGTTGTGGTGCGTACCTGTAATTGCAGCTACTGGGGAGGCTGAGGTGGGAGGATGCCTTGAGCCCAGGAGGTTGAGGCTGCAGTGAGCTGTGATCATGCCACTGAACTCCATCCTTGATGACAGAGCAAGTTGCTATCTCAAAAAAAAAAAAAGTTTCATGTGTGGCTTTGTAATAATAAACATTAAGAAAGAAGTAAGCTTATCTCACTCTTTTTTATTTCATTATAGCATAGATCATTCTTTATAACACACCTATAGTGTGTGTTATATAGTGGCAACCACAGCAGAAGAGTCAAATGGTATCAACTCTATTCATGAGAATCTCACAACAAACTTTTCTATCATTATTAGGTTATTTTGACACATGAAATTATGATAAAAAATGCAAACTTTGCTATGTTTTCATTAATATTTTAGTAACAAGGAATTATTATTGCTTTTAAATGTTTATTCTCTTTTGGATTTTTATTATGAGTATTTAAGTCAAAAGGGAAGAAGGAAGAAGTAGTAGAAAATGCATTTTATAGTTTATTAGTACATAGGAATTTTAACCTACTTTTTGGAACCAAAAATTACTAGCCTTGTCTATTAGGTAGTTGTAGGAGATTTCACTTCATCAGATACTGAGCAAGACCAGAAATACTGTGGAAGCTGTTTATCCCCACTCTGTTTGTGTGCAATTGTATAGTGAGTGAGCCTTCAACCACTACACAAACAGATCTTCACATATGAGACTTAAATGACTACCTATTAATTTAGCAGAACTTGAAAACAATTTTGAACAAAATGAATAAGCTAATGAACTTCCGTGATTATATGACATCATCTGGGATGAGGTTAGGGAGGAGTTTAGGGAGACAGCAGGTTAAATTTGACCTCTACAATCTTTTACCTAATACTTCCAGTTTAATAACTTTATTCAAAATATTGGAATAAGATGTTGTATTATGCTTAATGTGGTACCACTTGAAAACCTCAATTTGATGGGTATCTATTTTACAAAGAAGAGCATTTTTAGGGAAGCGAGAAGTGTTCTAGTCTAAGCACTAATAAGGTGATTAAATCACAATGGACATGTGTAGGCAGCCTGGGGGGCACATGTATACTCCTAGCTAGAAGAGACTTTGGCAAGGGGAGGAAGTATTGGGCAATATGTTTATAGAACTCGTGATGGAGCCTCCAGGAAAATACCAACAACAATATTTTGCCCAACATTACTGTGAATCCTTTTAATTTTTCTTTCTTCTAAGAACAGGTTTAAAAGGGCATTTGGCATTTATGTTGTTTTGTTTTCAAGTAATAGCTACCTCATGAAACCTCAGGTTTGACAGTGTGGGCTCATATGCCAGGTTGTATTAGTTCATCTTTGCCCTGTTAAACGGGAATAATTCAAAGAAACTCCCCAAAGTGAAACTCAAAGTGAAAATGACTTCCCAAAGTACTAAGAAATATTGTTCAGAAAAAATAAAACTTCAACATTTGGTACAATTTATTTCGCCCATCTTCTTGAAGCATATTCGTTTTATTAGCATTAAAAATTATAGTTGTGTCAGTTCTGCAGCTGACAGTGGTTTGGTTCAAACCAGAGTCAGTGGCAGCTGCAAAAATAAGGAAACATCTTGTCTGTTGCCATGAGAGGATTACAGTATAACTCACAGCAAGCCAGCTTTATGCAAACTATCTCAGGTTTGTCATGTAAAAATCAAAGTCACATGTCTCTACATGAGCGGCATTAGCTGAAAAACTTCCAGCCTACTAAGCAGAGATAGTAACCACAAAGACATGAGGCTTTCTGCATTTAAAGGACAAACCAGTAGGGCATTCTTTTCTTGTACAAACCAGTAGGGCATTCCATCCCAAAAGCCTGTCCCATTCCTGAAGCTCTAATTGACTCTTCACCCCACATCAAGGACACTCTGAGGAGAAACTAGCTGGAGAATCGCTTCCAGCAATGTGAGGCTCTCCCCTAACAACAGTGCAGTCTGCCCTTCTCAGGCCCCTACTGTTAATTCCTAACCCCTAGAAGAAGGATTTTGCTTTTGTTTTGTTTTGTTTTTGAGACATAGTCTCGCTCTGTTGCCAGGCTGGAGTGCAGTGGTGCTATCTCAGCTCACTGCAACCTCCACTTCCTGGGTTCAAGCGATTCTCCTGCCTCAGCCTCCCAAGCAGCTGGGACTACAGGTGCCTGCCACCACACCGGCTGATTTTTGTATTTTTAGTAGAGGCGGGGTTTCACTGTGTTGGCCAGGCTGGTCTTGAACCCCTGACCTCAAGTGATCCACCCACCTCGGTCTCCCAAAGTACTGGGATTACTGGTGTGAGCCTCCGCACCTGGCCTAAATGATTTTCAACCCATAATCACAGCAAGGAATCCATTTTCATTCAGATCCTATATAGATATATGTGCATGTTATGTATATAAATATATATATACATATTTATATGTTATTTTAACTGAAGCAAAAGCCTCAAGAAAAATATTCACCCTTAGTATTCAGTTGGTGCAAAAGTAACCATGGTTTTTGTGATTAAAAGTAACCGCAGCTTTTGCAATTAAAAGTAATTACAATCACTTTTGAACCAACCTAATATACGCAATGCACTCTGATAGTTTCTATTTTATTCTATTTTAATTTTATACAGTTGTTACAACCCACCAAATTGACTTCATGACACACAAATTTGTCATGATGCACAGTTTGTAAAATACTGTCAGACTTCAGTACTTGTCGTGTCCATTTGTGCATCAAAATCACCTGGGGATTATTCTCAAAAGAAGTCAGAAATGGGGAGAAGGAAACTGGAAGCGACTGCATTAAAGGCAGGCAGATATTTTCTGCCAAGTATTTGCTGTATGAACTTTGATAAGTGACTCAACCTTTCTGAGTCTCTTTCCTCACCTATTGAATGATGATAATGGCAGTCTTCCACATAGAGTCCTGGTGTGCGTGAAATGACATAATACCAGCAAAAGCACTTTGCTTTAAGTCTGAAACATGGTAAGAAGGCATTAATACTATCCTTAAGTCTTAAAATCATACTACTTCTACAGTTGTGCTGTATTACTGATGTCTAACGGGGATTTTTCAAACATGCCCTAATCTGCCTGAAACACTGTGCCTTCACTAGAGCCAAAAGTAGATTAAAAATCAGTCACTCATTAATACTTTGCCTAGCTACTAAATTGGAGGTGCCTAAACAAGATACTAATGAGGTGACCAAGTCTTAACCTGGTTTTGGCCTCCACTAAAGGTATTAATGAGGTGACCAGGTTTTAACCTGTTCTTGGCCTCATGTATGTGTTGGTTTTTCAAAGCAGGTGAGAATCTGTTTTAAAACGCTATTAAAATATCAAATCGTAAGTCTAGTTCAGGATTTTTTTTTAAGAAACATGAACTACAAATATAAAGGGAAGAACTGAACAGAGGAACATAGGAACCCTTAATAATAATCTTTCACATAATCCTAGTCCAATTTTCCTGAAGAACTATAGCAGATTGAATCCACATTGTTTAAGTGAATATTGAGGTTTTTCCAGTGAATAATTTTCAATTTAACATATAATATTCTAAATCCGTAGGTCCTAAATGGAATCAAGTAGTGAGTATTTATTGAATAAATAATACCAACTATACTTAAGCAGTCCTGGGATACTAAGAAATTTTGAAGTGCAATCCCTTCCTTCAAAGTACTTACAGTATGCTTGGAAAAAACTGTTTTAAAAGATAGTGTATTTATAGAAGATCTGAGGTATAGGAAGATAACAGATCAGGAAATGGTTTTCATTAAAAGATAGTTACTCACAGTTTCCAAGAAAAAGGGGTGCACCCTAGATGAGGAACCACTCTCACCACTCCTATTTAACATAGTATTGGAAGTTCTGGCCAGGGCAATCAGGCAAGAGAAAGAAATAAAGGGTATTCAAATAGGAAGAGAGGAAGTCAAATTGTCTCTGCAGATGACATGACCCTATATCTAGAAAACACCATTGTCTCAGCCCCAAAATTCCTTAAGCTGATAAGCAGCTTCAGCAAAGTCTCAGGATACAAAATCAATGTGCGAAAATCACAAGCATTTCTATACACCAACAATAGACTAGCAGAGAGCCAAATCATGAATGAATTCCCATTCACAAATGCTACAAAGAGAATAAAATACCCAAGTTTCTGAGTTTCAGTTTCATACTGAAATTTCATACTAAATACTGCTAACAAGGGATGTGAAGGACCTCTTCAAAGAGAACTAGAAACCGCTGCTCAAGGGAATAAGAGAGGACACAAACAAATGGAAAAACATTCCATGCTCATGGATAGGAAGAATCAATATTATGAAAATGGCCATACTGCCCAAAGTAATTTATAGATTCAATGCTATTCCCATCAAACTACCATTGACATTCTTCACAGAATTAGAAAAAAAGCTACTTTAAATTTCATATGGAACCAAAAAATAGCCCATATAGCCAAGACAATCCTAAGCAAAAAGAACAAAGCTGGAGGCATGAGGCAACCTGACTCCAAACTATACTACAAGGCTACAGTAACCAAAGTAGCATGGTACTGGTACCAAAACAGACATACAGACCAATGGAACAGAACAGAGAACTCAGAAATAACACCACACATCTACAACCATCTTCGACAAACCTGACAAAAACCTGACAAAAACAAGCAATGGGCAAAGGATTTCCTATTTAATATACAGTGCTGGGAAAACTGGCTAACCATACACAGAAACTGAAACTGGACCCTTTGCTTGCACTTTATGCAAAAATTAACTCAAGATGGATTAAAGACATAAATGTAAAACCCAAAACCATATAAACCCTAGAAGAAAATCTGGGCAATAAATCAGGACATGGGCATAGACAAAGATTTCATGAAAGAAACACCAAAAGCAATTGAAACAAAAGCTAAAATTGACAAATGGGATCTAATTAAACTAAGGAGCTTTTGCACAGCAAAAGAAACTATCATCAGAATGAACAGGCAGCCTACAAAATGAGAGAACATTTTTGCAATCTAACTATCTGACAAAATTTTAATATCCAGAATCTACAAGGAACTTAAATTTACAAGAGTAAAACAGCCCCATGAAAAAGTGGGCAAAGGATATGAACAGACACTTCTCAAAATAAGACATTTATGCGACCAAAAAACATATGGAAAACATCTCAACATCATTAAAGAAATGCAAATCAAAACCACAATGAGATACCATCTTACACCAGTCACAATGACGATTACTAAAAAGTCAAGAGACAACAGATGCTGGTGAGGCTGTGGAGAAATAAGAATGCTTTTACGTTGTTGGTGGGAAAGTAAATTAGTTCAACCATTGTGGAAGACAGTGTGGCGATTCTTCAAGGATCTAGAACAGGAAATACAATTTGAGCATGTTCTCACTCCTAAGTGGGAATTGAACAATGAGAACACATGGTCACATGGAGGGGAACAACACACACCAGGGCCTATTGGAGGGCTGGGGAGTAGGGGAGGGAGAGCATCACGGCAAAGAGCTAATGCATGTGGGGCTTAAAACCTAGATGACAGGTTGATAGGTGCAGCAAACCACCATGGCATGCGTATGCCTATGTAACAAACCTGCACGTTCTGCACATGTATCCCAGAACTTAAAGTAAAATAAAAATTTGAAAAAGATAGAACAAGAAAAAGGGGGTTGACCATGTTATGAAAGGGCCACACGGGGAAACACCTCAGTCATTCAGGAGGCAGAGGGAGTGGAAACTGTGGGCAAGAGCAATTATTGAGATTTCCTGGGAAAGAACAGGTGAAGAGGGTAAGCAGGTTTAGGACTGGATCATTTGAATAAGTTTAGCATATTTAGGACATAGTGGCTATAGGACATAGTGGCTGTTGGCTGTCCTTGGTTTTCTGGTACCTGATCTTGGGTGATTAGGGCAGGTGGATAGTGTCTTGGAGTGTAAGAGTCTGGTAAAGGAGGTGGTGGTTGGGGCATGGGCTCTTAGTTGGTTGGTTGGTATTTGAAAAAAGCTCAAGAGCAAATTGTTTACCATCTCTTGGAATTGATCAACCTTGGCAGGGAGTCCTTCCAGAGTCAACAAGGGCCCAGATGTCAAAGCATCAGAACCCAGAAAATAGAAGACATGGTTGACACAGAAACAACCCCAAACCCAGTAAATATAAATAACATAGTTTATAACTAATACATGTATCGTATACCAAAGGAATGAAAGAATTTAGAGAAATGATTCTCAACTTTGGGAATACATTAGGATGACCTTTGGATTTATAAAGGTAATCACGTTGAATCCCTATCCCAGACACTGACTTAAGTTGTCTAGCGTGAGGCCTGGGCATCTCCTGATAGGAGCTCCTTTTAAGAGCTCCCCCAAGTGATTTTAATTTGTAGCCCAAGTTAAAAACTACTGATCTCTAGATCTGAAACTGAAACTCAGAAAGGGTAAATAATTTGCCTACATTCCACAGCTAATATGTTGGTAAATACACATCTCTCTTCCAAATTAGAATTTAGTTACTTTTAAAAGAGGAAATACAATATTCCCCTCCAAGTAACCAATATTTTTCCCATCTGAATAACCCAAATACATGTTTTCTTTTGTTTCCAACTTTACATATGCCTTGCATTAACCAAGTACCTATTTAATATTATTGCAGAGAAATCTGTGAACCCAGGCATAGTTGATACCTAGAATCTTTTTCTGTCCAGCACATCAACTTCTGTCAGGCTTTTACCAACACCACCCCACCCAACTCATACGGTTATGGCTAGCCTGTGAATGACAGTGGTGCATATAGGGCTGAGAGTTATCCCATCAAGGTATTCCAGCATTTTATCTTTAGTAATTGGTCCAAATGATGATCACATGAACTAAGCTGGACCAGTTAGAATGCTTCCACCGAGATTTCAAATTTGGATGCTGGAGAGACGATGTGTCTCTGCCTTGTGGATTGTAGGCTGTAAGCACCAAGCACTGAGTAAGCTTCTTTGAGATCCTGTCTAAGGCATGAGAGAATGATGCCATCAGGAAGAGAAACGCAAATACAAACAGAACCACAAGACGGATAAGCTGATATCATTGTTTGAGCTTCTGGAGTTAGTCAGGCTTAAATACAAACATCTCCACCCATGGACTTCGCAATTATATGAGCCGATAAATTTACTTTTTAAGTTACTTTAAATTTTGTTTCTGTCACTTTTAACTATTCCTTACTAATTCAGATGTTTTCAAAAAGTATTTATTATTTGGGGTCACAGTCCTGTACAATATAACCAGAGAGTGCCCAAGAAGACTTTGAACTGGATGTGCTTTTCTTCTTATGTGTACAATTGCTTCATTGTGTATGTAGGTTCTCCAGATCCAAGTTTAAAGAAAGGCTGTACTGCAAATTAAAAAATCATCAATAAAATATTTTGTAACAGTCCTTTAGAGAAGACTGAGATCCCAATGACAAAAAAAGCCAATAAATCAAAATCAATTACTAAACATCTGCTGTGTACCAAGAAAATGTGAAATGTATAGGGAGGCTCCAAAAATAAAGAGGACATGGTCACTACTCTTGAGAAGCTCAGAACTTGTGGGGAAAACATGGACCCAAAGTAACCAGCACTCCAAGATAAAGAATACGTGGCAAGTTGCCAAATGAGCAGTATAAGGATACTTTAGGGCTACATACGTTTAAAAGAATGAGCAACAGTTGTTAGACAGAGGTGATCAGAAACACTTATTGTTGTTTTAGAGGAAGTGAAACCTGAACTGTCCCTTGAAGAATGGAAAGTTTTAGCAGAAAGTTTATTTTTGCCTACAAAGATAAAATTCCACGTAACATGCTTGAGTTACTTCAATACTGCAAATATAGACCAATAAAAATCGAATTTGATGCAGTAGAAACCCATCTCATTACCTGCAGCTCCATATCATTATTTTGAAATATTTGTTACAATGAAAAAAAAGATTTATGAAGAATATAGTATCTGTCAAATACTTTTTGAGATGGTTATGGTTCTTGTCCCTAAAGGTTTTAATCTACTTAGAAATTTCAAATACATAAGTTACTAATTTGAGGGCTGGGCACGGTGGCTCACGCCTGTAATTCCAGCACTTTGGGAGGCCAAGGCGGGTAGATCACAAGGTCAGGGGTTCGAGACCAGCCTGACCAACATGGTGAAACCCCGTCTCTACTAAAAATACAAAAATTAGCTAGGCATGGTGGTGGGCACCTGTAATCCCAGCTACTCAGGAGGCTGAGGCAGGAGAATTGCTTGAACCCGGGAGGCGAGGTTGCAATGAGCCGAGATCACGCCACTGCACTCCAGCCTGGGCAACAGAGTGAGACTCCGTCTCAAAAAAAAAAAAAGTTATTAATTTGAGTAATATCTAAGACAAGATACCTAACCCAAATTAAGGAAAGTCAGAGTAGGATTCTTGGGAAAAGGAGCATCTAAACTAAAGCTTTATTAGAAGTCAAGTAGAAGTAGCAAAGTTTCTGAAATGAGAAATACCTGTATATGGTAAATCAAAAGAAGGTCAAAGTGGTGATATGAAGGCACTTGTGAGAGTAGAATGGGCAATAGAGAGTTTAAACAGTGTTTATTAAATAGTGTCGAGAAAAAAGGCCATGATGATGCCATAGAGCAGCTGCTCTCTAGTAGCATGGGTCCCTGTGGGTCTTTGAGACACTTTCACAGAGTCTGTGAGTCAAATAATTTTGGCATAATGCTAGTACATTATTTGTGTGTAAAAGCTCATTCTCTCATAAGTGTACAGTGGCATTTTTCACTGTACATTTGGAAGAACCATGTAAAAGAGTGAACCAATATGTTCCAAATAACAAATCATGATGTTACAAAAATCATGCATAGATAAAAATCCACTAAAGGTGCAAGATTGGCCAATGTACAGAACTAGACAGACTATAAAGCAGTAGTCCCCAAACTTTTTGGCACCAGGGACCAGTTTCATGGAAAACAATTTCTCCATGGACCAGGGGGTAGGAGGAGATGGCTTTAGGATGAAACTGTTCCACCTCAGATCATCAGGCATTAGATTCTCATGATAAGCATGAAACCTATATCCTTCACAGGTACAGTTCAGAACAGGGTTTGTGCTCCAGTGAGAATCTAATGCTGCACTTCTCTGACAAGAGGCAGAGCTCAGGCAGTAATGCAAGCAATGGGGGGAGTGGCTGTAAATACAGATGAAGCTTTCAGTGGCTCACGCCTGTAATCCCAACACTTTGGGAAGCTGAAGCGGGCAGATCACCTTAGGTCAGGAGTTCGAGACCAGCTGGGCAACAAGGTGAAACCCTGTCTCTACTAAAAATACAAAAATTAGCCTGGCATGGTGGCGGGTGCCTGTAATCCCAGCTACTTGGGAGGCTGAGGCAGGAGAATTGCTTGAACCTGGGAGGTGGAGGTTGCAGTGAGCCGAGACCGTGCCGTTGCACTCCAGCCTAGGCACAAAAAACGAAATTCTGTCTGAAATAAATAAATATAATAAATACAGATGAAGCTTTACCCGCTCACCTGCTGCTCAACTCCTGCTGTGCAGCCCGGTTCCTAACAGACCATGGACCAGCCACAGAGGTTGGGGACCCCTGCTATAAAGCATTCATGAATATGATTTTAGATTTCATATTGCGACTAATCTTTAAGAAACTATCACTTTTTGAATTTTGATGTAACGTAAAAGATGAATATTCACAACTACTAAAATGGCTATTCAAATACTCTTCCCTTTTGCAACTATATATGTGTATGAGACCAGATTTTTTCATATACTTCAACTGAAGCAACAAATCACAACAGATTTGCCAATCTAGCTAACTTCCGTGAAGCCAGACCTTTAAAAGATATTCAAAACTGTCAAACAACTCTACTTTTATAACTAACTTTTGGAAGACGGTAGTTCTTTTTCATAAGAAAATGGTTATTAGTGTTATTTTTAAATGAATTAATTTATATATTTCAGTTTTAACTTTTAATATGATAATTGTAACTAGATATAACTCACTTAAACTCTTTCGGGTCCATAATTTTTAAGGGTATAAAGGGGTTCTGAGACCAAAAATTTGAGAATATCTGCCACAGACAGTGCCCTGGAGATTCTACTTTAAATCTGCTTGAGATCTCTTTTTTTCTTCACTCTGTGTGACTGGTGAACATTTGGAAGTGGAAGTAACTCAACGTTTATTGAGAGAGCTTACTAAGTGTTCATTCGTTTGTTCCCTTTTTCCAACTGCCTATTTTTTATAAGCCTGAATGAATAAACGAATCTTGCTTTCACTTCACTACCCAACAATAGGACGAGCTCCTTTTTGTTCTGAATCCCCATTTCCCATTGATAATGTGTCAGAGTAATAGCTGTTATTATGACAATTTAAGAGAATTGTGTAAGGATCAATAAACAACAAGATCAAATTCACAAATGTATCTACCTCTGCAGAGCATTCTGTCTTGATAAAAACTGAAATTGACTGGGGAGACAGTTCTGCTCTGCAACTGACTACCCAGTGGGCTTTGAGTTTTCCCATTTTAAGACACAAAGCTTTAAGAGCATAAAAACATTAAAACATTTGAAAAAGCAAAAGTTAAAACTTGTTCTCCAGCTCTGAATACTTGTGAAGAAGATTATAATGAACAATCCCTTATCTTTAGGAAAAAAAGAGAAAAAAGTCTGATTTCTTTCTTTGCTTTGAAGCTTCTGATTATTTCTGGCTGTTTGCCTCACATTTTGATCTTTGGATAAAGATGCTGTCCCCAGGGATCCTTTCCTTCTGAGGTCAACTAAGAAAATCTTTCTGAAGGCTTTTACTGGGATTTTATATTTAACACCTGGCTGCTGAAAAATTTCAGGAAATTCAGTTGCAAAGCTCTAGGATCCTCCGCACGAAAATGTTTTAGATATGCAATGGAGTGGCACTGGGGGCAAAAAATGACAGCAGTGGCAAGGACTCAGGGCAGGCCCTGTCCCTTGGCTCCCTCCCGGCCTGTAGCAACACAGTGTTTGCAGGCTCAACCTCCCCTACACACAGACAGTTCAGTGGGCTGGTTCATGGGAGGTCACTAGGAGGTACTTTGGGATGGGAACAGACTTTTCGTTGGAACTGAGTTGAGACCATTCCCTTCTTTTCCATTATAAATTTTGTCAATTTTGATTATATATTATAGGTCAGAGGACATCATTCTTTTCAAGTCAAAATTTAGCTTCTGTGAAATTTTGATTGTAAAAGAGTTTTTCTCCTTTTCTTTTCAAATAGTATTATTTTTAAATGGTTGTTTATTTTAGATTGAATTAAATCAAGCCTAGCAGAAAATGATTTTTATGTCTGCTCTTATTTTAATGTGGTTGCTCAAATACCTTTAAAGCAATGTATACAGTAATCTTCCAAAAGTTCTTTTCCTGTTTTCTTTTACTTATAAAAAATAGTATGTGTGTGTCAATGTTTTATATTAATTTTACATTTTTTGCAATCCTTTGAAAAAAATCATTTTCCTCTAATCAATCCTTCGCAGCTGAAAAATGTATGCACAATTAGATATGAAATACATGACTGCCCTCTCTTGTCCACCTCAAAGTAAAACAGTTTTAGTAATCAAATATTTTCTTTCTGTAGTGGTAGGATATTAAATTAGCCATATTTAATAATATAAGCTAAATTATTTGTCTTCTCTTTTTGATAATATGATGTGTAAATACATGATATATTTCATTAAGAAGACAAGAACTTATTGGAAGAAAATAATTTTAAAGTGAATAGAATTTCCTTCATAGTCTTCGTAATACAACACTGTTACAAGCTTCAATTGTGGGGAGGGGCAGATCTCAGGGGGTACATTGAGTTCGAGTAAGCCTGGCTTTTAAAATAAGTTTCATTTTCCTCTTGAAAAGGCAACTGAAATGATTGCACTGGAAGGAAGTTCTATGTTCCCAGAGTTAAATCTGCCCACAGTAATATTCTGATTTTCATTGTTCTTGCACAAATTGAGAAAAAGCAACACAAACATGCCTGTTTGTTGGAGCCAGTAATTTCTCATATTGCTGCTCTGTAATGGAGATGCACAAAAGAGCATACTATGGTATTATTAATTAATTTTCCATTTCTATAACACTAGCTATCCTCCTCCAGAGGTTATTGAATCAGACAAAATGTACATTAAGTCTTTGTGCTTGATATGAAAGGCCAACTATGGGTGGAAATTTCAGGATAAAAAGATCTTAGATCAGAAGAAACTAAATGAACAGGGCTAACATTCATCCCATATTCATGAGGATAATGAGGAATGCCCTGCCATGATTTTAGGAATCATACGCCACTTCAATTGCATTTCTTTGAGAGTTCCAAGTAAGAAAGCATTAGGCCCTGTGAAGATGCTTCCTAGAATCTCCAGTGAGGCAGTTTCCACCATAAATCCTTCACATCCTATGAAAAATGTTTCCTTAAAGCATGAAGGAAAGTTATATTTATTAGAAGGATTTTACAAAAGAGCAGCTACAGATTTAAATCTAAGAATACATACACATGCCCCCTGTGCTCCCATCCCCCACCCCACCAGTGTTTCATATTCTTGTCAAGTGTGCTGGTTGCCAAATGAGAAATCTTAGTGCTACTACCACTGCACATGTGGTGATGACTTGCACCAAGTCATAGAAGTACTACTAAGGATCGAGTCTGTCCACACAGGACAGAGAGAGTCCCTCAGTAGTTGGCTGTGGCTGTTTGCAGTCTAGAGCCACATGTTCAAAGATGGCCTAATGTTCTGAGATATGCTGTTAGTAATGTTATTTGAATGCTTTCAATATTAGATTTCAATATTATATTTCACAGGTTAAGTGTTAACTAGATTATCTGTTACTAGAGGTGCCACTCATCTGCTATTGTGCTTTTATCAGGAAAATTCATAGAGTAGCTAGCATCCTCTTCACAACCACCCTGTCAGGTAGAATATATTACCATCTTCATTTTACACAGAGTGGTTAAGTAATTTCACCAGTGTTACATGGCTAAATTCACTAGCTGAGGTTATAATTTGAACTCAGGCTGTCCAGCTCCAGACACTGCCGGACAATGTTTTACTCCAGTCTTTTTTTTATCACAAAAACTTCTAGCTATTCTTCAAGGCACTATCATTATCCACCTTTTCTAAGAAGCTTTCTTGATTCTTTTAGCTAATCATTCCCTGTCTCCTTTCTTAACTCTCATAACACTATTCTTAACCTTTTTCTAACACCAACGTTCTGATGGTGGCTTTACTATTTATCCATTTATATTTTTTTCTTTCCAACTAAACTGAAGGTTATCAGGCAGTATCTAGATGTAATTCATTTTCATAGAAGAAGGCATTTACAAATCTGCTGGTAAGGCATGAAATGGCATTTTAAATAAAGTTATTAGGCTTATATCTTTCTTCAATGCATTTGTTCATTCTACCAATATTTATTAAGTTTTAATGATATGGCAGGCTTGCTTTTAGGTGCTGGGGTTACAGTGGTAGATACCTTAGTCAAACTGCAGGCGTGGTTTTATGATATAACTAATGATCAAATGTGATGAGATTTCTAGTCAAGAGTCTTTTATTAATGCGCGACCTTATTGTTAGTGGTTGGTTTTAGGTAGAAAAGTAACTTGTGGATCTACTTTACATCATTATTGACAGAGTAACTTAGAGAATATCCACTGTATGTAAGGAGCTTTCTGAAGAGCATCATAATATATAAAACTTAGAAGCATTATGACAGAAAAAGGAAACAAACCATTTTTACTATAGCAACGACGAGATGGAATATAGAATTGTCTCATATTTGAATATGGACGACCACTTGGAATGAGTTTCAGCTGATATTGCAAAATCTTTGGCAGAAACCATGTGGAGTTCTTAATGAGTAAAAATGAACCAAGATCCAGTTCTGTTTCATTCATCCAGTAGATCAAATATCCTCCCCCATGGGTTCAACTTGATTGGGAAAAGTGCAACTTCTTTAACATTCTTACTTTCTGGGCTAAGATTTCCCAAAGAATTCTCTGTAAGGTGCTGTCCAGACCTGACCCTGTTTATCAGATAAAACTAAACCAAATAACTTCAGGTTGTTTTGACTACTGATGGATGAGATTTAGAAAATGGCAGTCTGGAATCAGTCCATGAGGAACTGCATTCACATTGAGTTGACTGTGATTGTGTGTGGTATACCACTTTGATTTCTTCTATTTGGCCCATCTCTATGGATAATTTCTAGCAAATTCAAATTTACAAAGCAAATAAAATAATCTGACAGCTTGTAAGGGTGGGAAAGGATGTTGGCTCATTTCCCTAAAGACTTATCTCATGGAAAGGCCATATTTTATATGAAAAAGAAATATAATTCAATGTTTCTCTGCCAGAAAAGGCAGCCAAAATTTTTATATTGTTCTGGGAAGAAAACGACCTTTTGCAATTTCCATTTACTCTTCCTTACCAAACCTAGGACTTTATTCTTTTGGAAATGGAAACAGTATTGCAACATTTTCATGAAGTGAATCTTCAAATAAAGTACAAAGAAGTTTCATTCCGCGAACCCCCAACCTCCTTCTTGTTTCTCAGTTCAGGCTCATTGTTGTCTTTAGCTCCTCTGCTCTCGGTTTTGGCTTCCTGATCACCTACATCATTTGTTTCTCTGTCTTTTCTGACCCTTCACCACAACACTGTGGTATTCACTATCATAACATGTGGGCCAAAATGAGTTCATACTGACTACTAGAGTATGTAATTCCACAGGAATTTTATGATCATTGAGCAATAATTCTTGTATATCTATTTTACAGAATTATCTAGGAAGCAAATTATAATAGAGTATTTCCTCAAGGCTCTTAATAACATGATCTATTTTTGGGAATTCTCTCTCCATGCTGGCACTTGAAATTTATTACCTCAATAGTTTTGACAGGCAAAAGGATGAAAGAGGTAGAACTGTTTAAAGTTGTTTTTAGCCTAAATCTAGGTTTATTACTAACAATAGGTTCCCATTGTGCCACCATAGAGCATCCAAAGTAATCAGAGTAGAATAGAGAGGCAATTAAACCGAAAGCCAACAATCTGCTGAATACATATTTTAGTATCATTTCACCCTACCCTAACCTTCTTTATATGTTCAGACATCGGTAAGTGTAGTTCTCCTGTTCAGTAACTTACTGTGATTTTTTTTTTCATTTGTTTTGTCCCAAGTCGGTTGCAGAAGGAGGTGGCTATTCAAGATAGGTCTCAGGGTGGTGAAAAATGAGTTAATATTTATTTGTTCCTATATAGATATTAAAGCATGCTTGACCAGGCACAGTTGCTCATGCCTGTAATCCCAGCACTTTGGGAGGCTGAGGTGGGAGGATCAATTGAGGCCAGGAGTTTGAGACCTGCCTGGGCAACATAGCAAGACCGCCATCTCTACAAAAAAAGAAGAATAAAAATTATTCAACCTGGGAAATCTGATTGAACAACAACAACAACAAATAGCTAGGCCTGGTGGCACTTGACTGTAGTCCTAGATATTTGGGAGGCTGAGGCAGGAGGTTTATTTGAGTCCAGGAGTCCAAGACTGCAGTGAGCTATCATCATGCCACTGCACTCCAGCCTGGGTGACCAGACCAAGACTCTGTCTTTAAAAAATAAGTAAATACATAAATACATATAAAGCATGCTTTACACACATCATCTCATTCAATGCTCATAAACAATTCATGAGTAGGTTCACACTGCCTCTTATAAAGGAGCAAACTGCGTCTTCAAGAGGATAACATATCCTAATCCACCACTAATAAATTTTACCTCTTTAAATGATACAATTCCAACCAATGATTCGTGCAACAAAAACTGTTCTCCACTCTAACTTCTCCTCAAATCATTCTTTTGCAAACATACAAAAAATGACATACACATGGCCAGGCTCATGCCTGTAATCCCAACACTTTGGGAGGCCAAGGCGGGTGGATCATGAGGTCAAGAGTTCGAGACCATCTTGGCCAACATGTTGAAACCCCATCTCTACTAAAATTACAAAAATTAGCTGGATGTGGTGGTGTGCACCAGTAGTCCCATCTACTCGGGAGGCTGAGGCAGGAGAATTGCTTGAACCCGGGAGGCAGAGGTTGCAGTGAGCCAAGATCACACCACTGCACCCCAGCCTGGCAACAGAGCAAGACTCCATCTCAGAAACAAACAAACAAAAAAGACAGAGACATGCACATGTGCACACACTTAGAATATTGTATACCTACACCACAAGGCTCAAGGAAGCCTTCCATCCTGAAATGCAAATGCAATTAAGCATCTCAATTAGTAACTCTTAATAGCATAGTTTAGACGTCAATGTGATTAAACAATTAACTGCAGCCCCTACATGGTGTTTCTTCACTTGCTAAGGTTAGCTGTGGTCGCTATTGTTTCTCCCCATGCCTTTCCCTTCCCACATCACCAGCTTCTTGATTGAGTTGTCCTGACCACACTTGGTTATTTTCCTATGGATTCTAATAATAAGTCAATTATAGAGGCCTGGCAGTTGGGGAAACGACTTTGGTAACTCCCTTCTGCACAGTATGAGCCCAACTAATGACAGAACAGAACATTTACTTTCTTTCCTTTGTTCATTTTGTTATTTTTCCTGCAATCCAATGAACCCTTTCTTTCCTAATTAGTTTTCTGCTCAGCAGCTTATCAAGTTTGTCTCTTCCAAACTAAATATATCAAACAACTCTAGATCGTTGTCAAGAGACAAAGTTAAATCATTTGGGGAGGGGGTAAAAATAGCTCTAACTCGATCTCTACTGGGCTTTGGGGAAATCTAAAACATGTTCATTTTTCTTTCAAATTGGCTGCCTGGTTTCATTCTTCACTTTCTAGCATGACGGTAAAGTGGATTATTATTACTTTTTTTATCAACAGCATGGCAGCATTTAGATAGGGTGGGGGCAATCCTATTTTCCTATTTCACTGGATGAAGACAAGCAAAACAATATGCTTTGTCAGTATGGATATTTCTCTACCAAGATAGTCCCCAGCACGGTTCTATATAAATGTTATTAAACTCCGCATTAAACAGCCTGTGTGTATGGGTACTGAGCCCAGAAGTGCCTGACAGCTAATGAATAAACATATACTTTATTTCTAGCAAGGCTTTTTTAAAGGATATGGTGCCTGAAAACTTTTGGCAGAAAGATCCACTTACTTTTTATTTTAAAAACGCATATGCTCACATGGAAACAAAAGTAAACCAAGAAGAGTATCACTCCAATTCTTGAGTTTATAAGTAGGTAAATCTCTTATGATTTTGCCTGAAGAAAGTCAAGAGACGCCACCTTCTCCAGTTCAGAGAAAATGCTGCTGCGGCGTGTCTTACTCCAGTTCCACGTTGGAGAGAGAGCTGCGTGTCCTTTATCCAGCTGGGCACTCTCCAGAGGGGGCTTATCTCTTTTTCAAACACATGGACTTGTAAATACAAAGTTCAAAGGGCTTCCTAAAGCACAGCCATTTTAGTCCTTATTTGGAAAGAGTAATGTAGATATACATATAGATATAAAAGAAAGACAGCAGGTTTACCCAATATAGTTTGGAGCTGGAATTTTCATTCCGTGTGTGTGTGTGTGTGTGTGTGTGCGTCTGTGCACGCTTACATTATTTTACTGCCTTATCATATATATGCCCAGATTAAACAGCTTACCTTGTTTTAGCCTCATGGTGGAATGAAGGAATACTTACTACTTTGACTACTTTTTCATCTCACTACAATGAATTTATTATACACTTTCCATGATTTATCTGTGAGATCTCAGTCCATCCACAGTCAACGATAGCACAGAAAGCTCCTTACTCTAAATGCATAGCACAAAGTTTACACATGCAAATAGTATATACTGAAAAAAATAAAACTAGAAAGGCAAGTATGATGTAAATATATACTACATGAAATTTTCAAGGACGAAGACTACTTCTAACCACACCGTGGTGTCTCTGGTTTACCAGATAAGAACTATTATGAGCGGCTGAAGCTTACATCACCCCCCAAGTACAACAAGGCATTTGAGGGCTGAATCCCTGTAACAATTCAGACAAGCTGAGAAGGAAGTTCAGGGCAGTCAGGTTTGGTGACTGTTCCATGGACAATGTCCTGGGCTCATCTTTGCATCATTACCTACCCCTGGAACTGTGATTAACAACCGCTAAGCCTGGGACTTCGCGCCTCTTGATGAACTCTGCTTTAGAACAAAGCCATCATTCTAAGGAGCAGTTTAGTGTGCTGTAATGAACTGGAAGAAGGCAGAATGGCAGAACGTAAAGGCAGGGAGATATGGGCACTCTGCAGGAAAGCAGGGTCATTAAAAATAATGAGCAGTCTTCACTTCCTTCTTTTTATTAACTTTCTGCAAAGGACAACCCGACGCTTTATTTTTTAACACAGTCTCCACTTTTACTAATATCCGTTAGCAGATGGCTAAACATTTTTCCACAACATGTTCCATAATACGTGGGACTACGCTGCAAAACACTTAGGGTCTTTCCCCTTTTTGCTTTATACATCTTAAAACTGGTGTTTCTAATAACTGCCTCTAAGCTAAACAAGAACGTGTCATCCCTTCCGCCTCTGAAATATACAAAGGTAACATTTTAAGCAAGAGCTGAAACCACAGAGCAAGGGCAAACAAAAAGACTGTAAATGCCCATCCTAAAGTTCCATTCATTCCAAATTTCTCCCTCAAACTGGCCCTGCAGTACTAATTCGTGTCTAGGAATCTCTAGGAATGGTTTCAACACTTAATTGTTGGCACAGTTTTGCTTTCAGAATTCTGATAGGAAAAGAGAAGGCTGAACGAACCGGACGGTTGGAAAAAGGCCAGAATTTTAGTCTTGAAGAGATTTCTAGCATGAATTATGAACCTAGCTGTTCTGAGTTAGTACTTTGTTCCCTTGGAGAATGGCTGCCTTAGTGCCAAATCACAGAACCGAACTCATTTTTTTCCCCTTGTAGTTAATAACTTAAGCCAAGCTTTTGATCAAAGGGAAGGAAGCATAACTGCTAAGACTTAGAGAAATTGTCAGCTTGACCATAAGTCTCTCTGACCTATGGATCCAAGTGACCCAAGTTCCTATTAATCAAAAGGTGGGAGAGGAAGTAGTACTGGAACACCTCTTACACATCAGGCACATGTCAAATACTTCATTTACACTGTTCCACATAATCCTCACAGCAACCCCAAGAAATTGACATTTTTATCCATGAGTGATATTTAGAAAGTTAAGATTTATTAATTCATTCATTAAACAAATATATATTGCACAATAAATATATTGTAGGCATGGTACCAGATGCTGAGGCTATAATGATAAGCTAGATAGATGCAGTGTCAGTTGCAGTGAAGTCTTACAATTTAGTGGGGATGATAGATATTGCATAAGTGTTTATAAGCCTGATGAGCATTTTAGAAGGGGAAGCATAAAGTGCTAAACAGGTATTGAAAATAGAATTTTTCTCCATTCTTCAACACATGATTATTGGAAGCCCCAAGATACCACTAGCTTTGAAGTCTACTGCAAACTTTTGGCTTAGGAAACTAAACAGTGCTCTTATCAAGCAATAATCTTCCCTCTCCTGGATGTGTCCTTGATTAATAATAGTGTCACTAATGGTGAAACATGAGTGGAAGATGCATGATTGTTAATATTACCACAAATGTGTTTGCTTACTTAAGTAGAGCAAAGCTAAAATTCGACAAACAATTGGTATCTATGATTATAGATTAGTACACCCTAATAGAACTTTCTGTATTCGTGGAAATGTTTTATATCTGTGCTATATATGGACCTTGGCTATTGAACATGTGAAAAGTTGATCCATGGAACTAGGGGATGAAATTTTTTATTTGATTTGATTTTAATGAATTTTAATGTTAAAAGCTATATGTGGTTAGTAGCTACTATATTTGACAACATAGTTATAGATAATTTTCATGGGGCAGAAAGTGTCCTGAAACTTGCTCTCTCCATCATTGCATTTGGAGAGGTTTGGGTCTAAGTCAGTCAGAAGCCAAAAGGAATCGGTTTCTTTTGGAGTCATACTGAGACTCCTCTAATCTAGAGGAACCTTATATTTTTGGGATGGCTTCAAGAGAGATTTAGGCAGCAACAAGAAACCAACTTCAGTCTAGACTGTAATAAGATGCAACTACAAACAGATCTGGAATAGTTCTTAAACCAAACTGTCCTACCAGTGTTAGTCAGTTTGGAGATAATCCAGCATTGGCCCATTTCAGTTACCCATAAGGGAGCAGGATTCAAGCGCCCCCTAGGGTCGGAGCATGTCTGAAGGAAATATCACACACACACACTCATACACATGAGCATACACACACACATGCCTTTGGGTGTTCGTGGATCAGACTTAGTGACCATATGTGTCTGAGACAGTTATTTTGCTAAGAGTTCTAATCAGGGAATGAAATAAAAGAGAGGTGATTTAAACCTAAAAAGAAATGAAACTGAAATTGCTTTAGATCCTTTTGCCAAAGCACCCAACTCATTATCTGAGCTTGTTTTAAATAAGCAAATGTTATCTATCAAGCAATACATAAAATTTGTCCTGCCAGATATTCAATTATTCAGTGATACAGTTTACTACACTGCCGCTTATTCGGGCTCCCATGTTTGGTGGGTCTCATGGCCTAAGAGACTTGCTGGGTTTTTTTGTTTGTTTTTCGCTTTTTGTTTTTTAAATAACACATAGTCAGATAGGTTGGTGCAAAAGTGATAGTGGACTTTGCCATTACTTTCAATGGCAAAAACCACAATTACTTTTGCATCAACCTAATACTTCCAATTTGCTCTTGGATGGCAATGACTTTTTTTCTTTGTGCTTTGGGTCTGCTGGCTGCTACCTCCTTAGCCAGCTACTTGACCTCACACGCCAGCTATGAGTTGATCACAACATCTCTAACATAACTGTATCTGATTAGTCACTCAGACATTACTGGCAGCCTACTGCCTCCAGGGCTGCCGTAGGATGTAGCAGCCATATCAGGAAGCAGCAGGAATCAGTCACAATTATCCCTTGCTTTATTCTTAAGGAAAGAAAAGGAATCAGACCATTAAAAATACGATACCTGTATATTAGTATGCTTGCTCGTTGCCAATTATCCTCTTGAAAACTGGTCTTATGCAAGCACTCTTCATTTTCAGTGAAAAATGGGTTTGAGGCATGACTGATAACAGATCAGTTTATGAGATAGTATTAGATTCGTGCAAAAATAATTGTGCCTTTTGCCATTAAAAATAATGGCAAAACAGCAGTTACTTTTGCACCAACCTCATAGTAATAAAAGCTTCTTTTCTTTGGAAGCCAATAATGTACTAAACATACTTAGTATATACCTTCATTATTATATCCCATTTTTGTAAAAATTATTTCTATTTTTCAGGTGAAGAAACAACATCTATGAGCATTAACAACTTGTCGAAGGTCATATATGATACGTTTGGAAGTCACAAACTCATTTAACCCATGTAGCCTGAGCTGTTTCCAGTTTGCTGCGCCATATTTTATGAGTAAGGTCCCTGAGAGGAGAAAGAGTTGCGAATGGGGTGGTAGAGGGGAGAAAGAATGCCAAGTTGTCCAATTTCATTGGGTTAATAGAATTGATAACATGTCTGTTTTTCAATATAAGTCCCTTAACTTTGTCTAGCCCAATCCTAGACACAAATAAGGTATCTGCTGAATGAAGTAAAAATATTAAAATCCGTTCTCAAAATATTCATTTGAAATATATTTTGGAGCCAGTATTATGTAAAAACATTGTATTTTGGCACCAGAATACAGGAAATAAACAAGAAAGAAAAAGTTTCTCCCTTTGTGGACTTATATTCAGGTAAAGAAGACCAAAAAAAGCGCAGCAATGAATAAAATCATTCTGGATGGTGGTGAGGCATATGAAGAAAGTAGAACAGAGCAAGGTGGCTCGGGGCTCTGGAGTGACTGTGAAGGGGCTGGAGCACTAATTTAGACTGACTGATCAGGCAGTGCTTAACAGGGAGTTGGCCTTTAGTTAAGAGCTGAGTACCAACAGGAAAACATCAAGATGTGTGAGGAGAGTATGCCAACAAGAGAAAACATCTCACAGAATGGACAGCAGGGAAGAGAAGAATCAAAGATGTTTCCTGGAGGTTGCTTTCAGCAACTGGTTAGAACATTAGTCATTTACTGAGAATGGAAGACTTGGAGGAAGCAGATTGTGTGGGAGGGAAATCAAGAGTTCTATTTAATTTTCAGAAGGCATTTCTATAATGCTTACTTTTACAACACAGGCTCAAAATAAAGTGTCCTAACTCCGGTCATTTGAGATAAAGATTTTATACATTTGGTGAATACATCAAATGTTTTCATTTTGTATCAAAAACTCTAAGAAATACTTATAATTATTCTTTTAAAATTAGTTTTATTTTTTCAATCTTAATAAAAGAAAATGAAAATCTTTAGAAACATCATTTCTACTTTTTCAGACTTTCTAGAATATTAACTACTAAAATGTATTCCTGAACATATTTTTAAAAGAAATGTCATGCTCAGTCAAATTCAGATTGTATCTATTCAAAAAAGTCCATAAAACCTTACAACAAAATTCTCATTTTTTCAATGCTCCTATTTTCCTTAGACTTGAAGAAGATTGTGAATTAGTAAAATCTTCCATTTAAAAAAGCAATGATTTTGTAGTGAGTTCTGGAGGAAACAATGTCATAGTTAACATTATTACAATGCAGCAAAGGTGACCAGAAGAAAGACAATCCTCTGCCCTCTGTGGGGAAGGGAGTTACATCTCAGCCCAGTGTTGGAAGAAAAAGCATTTCCTAAGCAGGCAAGTGTGTAGGCCGTGGGAAGGGTGTTCTGGGCCAACGCAGGCACACATGCATGAACTCATTTGAAAACATAATCTCCCACCTGACTGGAAAATTTAGCATTCTTTGGGTGTATGCACCTTAAAAGAAAATAAATTATTTGAAAGCCTTGGGATCTGATACATCTTGATGTTTTGTTGAGTTTTATAAAAGTGCCTTTACTCTCTCTGTTTTAGTATTACTTCAGAACATCAGAAATGATCACGGAATTTTAAATGTTGATTGACTTTCAAAGTCATTATTTGTTACCTTAAAACTATTTCAAAGAAATTATTTGAAAATCATAAACTTAATTTTCTATGTATTTGGAGAGAGATTCAATTATCTACATATTTGGAGAGATATTCATTTGTCAGAGTTCTATATTTGTGTAGATGGATTAACTGGGCAATTGGCTGAAGTTTTTATTCTTTAATTAGACATTTTAGTATTATGCAGCACTATTCCCTATAAATACATTCTTTTAACATAAATGCCTTGTAATTGTAACTTTTCATGTTCTTAGAGGTCCTAGTAAGTGAAAAAGCACATTCTCATACAGACTGAATTTGAATATAAAGTATATCCTAACTAATTCCTTGACCTAGTGATTTATTCTCCATAAGTTTCTAGGAATACTGATTTCATTTAAAGATACTTTTAAAATCTAAATACTTTAAAACGTGCAGCCTCTATAACTTGCCCAATTTCTGCTGACTAGTAATTATATATCTTTTAAAGAATTGTTAATGATGGTGCTCGAGATAAATTCTAATTTCCCTTCTCTACTAGATTTAGCTGATAGCCATTGTTTATAGAGTTTGATGATTTCTCCTCATTATCCTAATTGTGAAAGCAGTAGAGTATGCAAATTACTAGAAAAATTTCCTACTGATAAACTATGCAAATGAAACACCAAGTGAGTGGATATATTCTTTTGTGTCATTAATCAGTTGATTAAACTCTCCTAAAATGCAAGCTGGTATAACTGAGCCCGCCTTTCAAGACTCCAAAGAATATTTATATAGCCAAGCCAAGACAGCAAATGCATATTCTCTGCACATAGTTTTTAAAAGCCTGAAGGCTTTCGGTTATCCATGTAAGGACCCAAGATTACAGCTGATCTATATTATATCTATATTATTCTGTACTTTCTATAATATCATTTGAATTCCAAAGCAGAACCTGGGAAGAGAGGGGTGTCGAACTGCTCAGTATGCAAAGTAATAATAAATGAGTTTTCCAGACCACAGTTCTAAGGAGGAAAACCTGTTGGAAAAGAAAAGAGTCAGGGATTTCAAGTATTTGTTTGCTTTCTTTTTTAACTTGGCTTTTCTACGCTCCTTTTTCTAAGTTGCCATTTGCACATACAAATCACTTCAGTTTATTTTTAAAACCCACACAGGCAGACATTGTTTTGTTGTGGTTACATCCTATTCAGTAGAGGCCCCAAACCTCCTATTGTGAGAGGAAATGAAGGCTGGTGGGATCTTTAAGGGGCCTCTCAGGACAGGTGGTTCCTTTCATTTCATGCCTGTAATTGCTGTGATTCAACCCAAGCTTATTGCCAAAGGTCCCTCACTATCCATCTCAAAATACATTAAAGAAGGTTGGTCTCACAAATGGAGCCAAGTTTGAATTTTTATTGACAAGAAATAGGACAAAATAACTTTCCCCTTTTGTCTGAAGCTCCTTTAGCTGCATCAATATGCTGCCTCGCTGAAGTAGTCCTACAATCAGGAAAGCCAAGACACTTTATGAAACTCAACAAGACATCAAGATGGATTAGATCCCAAGGTTTCCAAATAAATTTTTTCAGGTGCGTATACCTGGAGAATGTTACATTTTCCAGCCATGTGGCAGATTCTAGTCTCAAACAATTCTGTGCATTTGTGCTTGTGTTGGCCCAGAATGTCCTTCCCACAGCCCCAGTGCTTGCCTGCTAAGGAAACACATATGCTTCTAAGACTGGGCTAAAAGTCTCCTCAGCTTTGACTCCCTTCTCCCAAGGGATAGAAGATTGTCCTTCTTCTTGCCACCTGTGTAGCTATTATTACATTATAGTGTTACTGTTGAACAAGCCTGGCCTCCAGATGAAATTAGACTATGAGCTCCATGAAGATGGAGACATTCTTGTCATGTTTGCATCCCTGTACACAAAATACAGTGGAGCTGAAGATGTACTGAAGGAGCTGAAGAAACATGGTCTGACCATGTGTCCAAACTGGGATTCAGAAAACTGGATCACTCTAATGCTAGTTCAAAGCTCTTCCTCTGATGATACATTTTCTGCCACTGAATGTTGTCAAGTACAAACTAGTAGACCCTAAAAAGGGGATTTAACCATATCAAAACTGGAGGTGTTTATCAGAAACAGAAAATAAAACTAATAACTAAAAAAAGTGATCTGGGAAAGAGGGAATAATATTATCAGACAAAAGATAGAAACATGAAAATTTTAAAATAAGCTTGCTATCAGTCCTACACTGTCATTTTCAGAATATTTTTCAAGGCTAACAGATTTCCCACCTTCCTTCATTCATTTCTGAGCAGTAGGTCTGCAACTTCCCTAGAAAATGATTAAATTTGTGGGTTATGTGGGAGAAGTCAGTCTATTCTTCTTTGAAGTAGTGTGGCTTAATAACCGGTATGAGATATTGCTACCCTTGCACTCTGGTCTCTCTAAGGCCTAGAGTTAGGTATAATCTTAAAAATTTGACAACTGGAAATTAAAATTTACTATAGAAATCAATTGACAAATAATTTTTAAAAAAACTTCCTTTTATTCTCCAATAAACTAAGATATAGATAACATAGAACTGTTTAGCAGGTGATATGTTGTAATGCCAGTAGTTCATAAAATCATTCTAATGAATTTCAAACTATTTGTTGAATTTTGGGAATGATTAGTGTCCTCTCTTTTTGATGCTATTGTCATTAGTTTAAAAGAGGCCCCTATCTGAACATGATAAGACATAGGAAACCTGACTTTTTCCCAGTGGCTTAATAGTCATTAGGTTCATGCTAGTAGTCATGCATCACAAAATGACTTTTCCGTCAATGATGGACTACATATAGGACAGTGGTCCCATAAAATTAGTTCAACCATTGTGGAAAACAGTGTGGTGACTCCTCAAAGACCTAAAAACAGAACTGCCATTCACCCCAACATCTCATTACTGGGCATACACCCAAAGGAATTCAAATTGTTCTACCATAAAGATATATTCATGTGCATGTTCATTGCAGCACTATTCATAACAGCAAAGACATGGAATCAACCTAAATGCCCACCAGTGGTAGACTGGATAAGGAAAATGTGATAGATATACACGATGGAATACTATGCAGCCATAAAAAAAGACCAAGATAATGTCCTTTATAGGAACACGGATGGAGCTGCAGGCCATTATCCTTAGCAAACTAACACAAGAACAGAGAGCCAAATACCGCATGTTCTCACTTATAAGCGGGAGATAAATGATGAGAACACATGGACATGTAGAGGGAAACAACACACAATGGGGCCTATCAGAGCATGGAGGGAGAGGAACAGGAAAAATAACTAATGGGTACTCAGCTTAATACCTGGGTAATTAATCTGTACAACAAACCCCATGACACAAGCTTATCTATATAACAAACCTGCACTGTACCCCTGAACTTAAAATAAGTTAAAAAGACTGTAATAGCATATTTTTACTGGTACTTTTTGTATGTTTAGGTATGTTTAGATACACAGGTACTTACCATTGTGTTAACAATTGCCTGTAGTGTTCAGTACAGTAACATGTTGTATAGGTTTGTAGCCTAAGAGCACCAGGCTAGACCATACAGCCTAGGTGTGCAGTAGGCTACACAATATAGGTTTATATAAGGACATTATATGATGTTTGCACAATGACAAAATCATCTAATAATGCATTTTTTAGGATGTATCCCTGTTGTTAGGTGACACGTGGCTATATTTTGTTGTTGTCAGCGAGGGACAGGGCATGCTGAGTGTAGATCCAGACAGCTTACTCCTTGACCCCATCAGCATTACTAGTTTTTGTTTGTTTGTTTGTTTGTTTGTTTTTTGAGACAGAGTCTTGCTCTGTCTCCCAGGCTGGAGTGCATGGCGCAGTCTTGGCTCACTGCAACCTCCACCTCCCAGATTCAAGTGATTATCCTGCCTCAGCCTCCTGAGTAACTGGGATTACAGGCGCCCGCCATCACGTCTGGCTATTTTTTGTATTTTTAGTAGAGGTGGGGTTTTACAATGTTGACCAGGTTGGTCTCGAACTCCCGACCTCAGGTGATCTGCCTGCCTCGGCCTCCCAAAGTGCTGGGATTACAGGTATGAGCCACCGTGCCCGGCCAGCATTATTGTTATTACTACCATCCGCTCTGTCACATGCCTATCAATCATGAGCACCTCTGGATCTAGAGATGAGCACTGCAGATACCTATGCCACTTCCTCTCTCAGACAAGTCTGCAGCTTCCAAAGGCCCCCCTCACCAGCAGGCAAAACTACCAGGGCTTATGATGCATTTCATTAGGTGACAAGTGGGCTCAACATCTTAAACCATTTACCGTCTGGTACAGAAGCTCTACATTTCAGTATTTTTAATGAGTGATATGTTTGTTTGTAGCAGTGGCGCTTACAAACTGAATATCAATCCTAAATAGAATGCTGTGGTCCTTACAGATAAAGAATGAAAGTCAGTTTCTCTTCAATCAGCCAAATAATCGTCTAGAGCCTGTATCATAATTTCTAGAAACTTGGCTTTGACACTTAGGAACATGAAGTCAGAGAGAGAAAAAGAAAAGTATTCATACTGCCCAATTTTCATGAATTATTTTAAACATGAGCACTTAGTACAAATCAAGCACTGGCTATATTTTATCTCATTCCATCCTTATATCAACTCTGTGTTGAGATGTTATCATCAGGTTATAGGTGTGAAAAATGAAGCACAGAGAAATTAAGTAAGCTGCCCAAAGTCTAGCACTTGAAGTAGTGAAGACAGAATTCAAATCCTCACCATGTGTCTTCAGAATCTATTCTTTCAATCACCATGCTATCTGTCTTCCTAATAAGTCAATGGTTGATGTATTTTCTCTAAATGACCGGCCTGGGGTAGTGAAATAACTACTAATTTGGTTTGAATTCTGGTTTCTTTACTTATTAGCTGAACTTTCAGCAAAATTATTTTATCACTGTAACCCTTCTTTTTTTTACCTCTAAATTGAAAAGAGTATAACCTTCCTTGATATAGTTATGAGAGTTAAATAATACAATAAATATAAAATTATTACTATTGTACTTAGAACATAATAATCCTTTGATGAATATCAATTTTGCATTGTAAAATACCTGTCCTTAGCATTATGAGGGCAACGACCACACCGAGTTTATCCTCATAAGTGAAGTGATAGTGTTATTAGCTATCTACTATATACATAACCCTCATCATGTGGCAGGAGCTGTTCTAAATCTTTTACTTACTTGAATTCATTCAATTCTCTGAACCACCTTCAATATACATTAGATTAGTGTTATTGCTATTCCTGTTTTGCAGGTGAAGAAACAAGGGCAAGAAAATCAGGTAACTTGCTCAAGGTCATTTGGAAACACACAGGCGGTGGAACCTGGATTTTAACCCAGGCACTCTGGCTCCAGAGTTTGTGATCTCAACCACTGTTCACTCTTAACATACTAAAGTTTCAATAAATATTTGTAGAAAGAATGTGTAATTCCTGAAATTCCACAATTATTATTCTTTTTGTTACCCGTAAGCTTTCTGATCCCTAAGAAATATGAACCCTAATGGTAGACCACTATAATTTCTTCACTTGAATTTTATGAATTTGTTTATTGGTCCTACAAGGTTAATAGGTTTTGATAAAAGAGAAAAAAATTATAAACAACAACAAAAATTGGTTAGAGAAAAGATTCACTTAAGGAGCTATGTTAAGCTGGGTGTGGTGGCTCATACCTGTAACCCAGCAATTTGGGAGGCTGAGAGGCTGAAGCGGGAGGATTGCTTGAGTCCAGGATTTCAAGACCAGCCTGGGAGATGTACTGAGATCCCATCTTTACAAAATATTTAAAAATTACGTGGTCATGGTGGCTCATTCCTGTAGTCTCAGCTACTCGGGAGGCTGAGGTGAGAGGACTGCCTGAGCTGGGATGTCAAGGCTGCAGTGAGCTGAGATCATACTACTGCACTCCAGCCTGGGCAACACAGTGAGGCTCTGTTTCAGAAGCAGAAGAAGAAAGAAGAGGAAGAAAGAAGAAAGAGAAGGTAAAGGGGAAGGAGGAGGAGGTAGGGGGAGGGAGATGGAGAGAGAGAGGGAGAGGGAGAAAAAGGAGAGAGAGAAGAAAGAGAAGAAGAAGGAGAAGGAGAAGAAGCTATGCTAAACATGAGACTCCAAATTAAGTTTCCAGTTTTATCAGCCCCTGAAAATCTAATACTTACTATTAGGGCTGAGATATAATCATCTTAATTTAAAAAATCATTTTTTCTAGGATTGGAAGAAAAGGTCACAATGATATTTCTTTCTAGAACATTTATAAAGGTTTTCAACTAATGGATAAAATAAAATTCAAAGCAAAATAATTCAATTGCAATTTATCTTTTGGTTTGGATTATCTCAAAAATGCATAAAACAACAATAGTTTAAAAAAACCTTATGTGCAACTCAGAAAAAGATAATTCTCTTTGATAAAAAAAATTTTTGAATACTTTATTTAGGTTGCCTTTCAATCTACTCTCAGTTTAGAATTTGATCGTATATCATCATTTAAGTAGGCCTTCTGAAAACAGAGATACAAATACTAATAATTTGTATCTTAATAATAAAAGCATATTGTTTAATCTATTATAGATTTTGAGGGATCATAGAAAAGCGTAAGTCTAAAACAAACTTCTAAATACGTTAGATGATTTTTAAGAAATATAACTTTCCTAGTTAGGTTTATTTTTTGACCTTTATTGATGCCATCATGAAATAATCCCCTGCAATAAGTTTGCCACTATGTTTTCTCACATTTACTGTGTTGGGAAACCATGAACCTGACAAATGGGAAACAGGTTTAACTATATCATCCTCTCCAGTGGTAAGAATTCCTTTCAGACGTGAGAAATGGCCTAATTGGCCAAAATCACATAACTAAGAATTTCTGAAGCTAGTTAGCTATTGTACCAAAGGTCACCTCATTCCGATGCTTGTGATATTAACCACTACACATGCAACCAAGTATCAGACTATCCAAAAGGTATTTTGTGGAAAAGGGAAGGACTTGAAGACTATCAAGCCTTGACATACTAATCCCTTGGAGGCAGGCACACATCAGTTTTGATGCTAAAATTCTTCAGGACATAGTATGAAGTGCTCATTCTTTATTTCTAATCTTGCAATCTTGATTGAAGGATAACCACTATGAACTTGTTTGAGAGTTAACAATTAGAAACCAACTGATATGGTTTGGCTGTATCCCCACCCAAATCTTGAATTGTAGCTCCCATAATTCCCACATGTCATGGGAGGGACCTGGTGGGAGGTAACTGAATCATGAAGGCAGGTCTTTCCCATGCTGTTCTTGTGATGGTGAATAAGTCTCATGAGATCTGATGGCTTTATAAAGGGGAGTTTCCCTGCACATGCTCTCTCTCTTGCCTGCCACCAGGTAAGACGTGACTTTGCTCCTCCTTTGCCTTCTCCCATGATTGTGAGGACTGCCCAGGCACATGGAATTATGAGCCCATTAAACCTATTTTTCTTTATAAATTACCCAGTCTCTGGTATGTCTTTATTGGTAGTGTGAGAACAGACGAATACACCAGGATAGGACCAATGTTAAGCTTAAACATTCTCAAGTGGGAAATTCAGAAGTCATTTAGGAAGACAATAAACTATATATTGGTAAGATTACAAACTCTGGAGTCAGGCAGCCTGGGATGAGTCCTGCCTCTGTTTTTATTTAACTCCCTCTTAAATTTCCTTCTCATTAAAAGACTGTTGCAAAAATTAAATTCAGTAATGTAAAGTGTTTAGTGCAGTGCCTAGCAAAAAATAATCTCCTCTCCAAATCTCCCATTTTTCAGCTGTTTGACATTGGGCAATTAACTTACTTCTATGTGCCTTAATTTTAATTCTTATATAAAAACAGGAAAAAGAATACAAATTTTGAGGAGTTGTTAACAGAATTAGAAAAACTCATGTAAAATTTCTGACATTTAGAATTAATTAATGCTAATTGTGATTAATATTAAGTAAATCTCAATTCTGTAACATATTATTAAATTAAACTAAATTTGGCTTAAGGTTGCCCTCTGTACCTTCAATCCCTTTCTAATGAACTACAACCTATGTTAGTAGGTAGACAAACTAAAAGCCTAATTTACTAGTACAGTATATTTTTGGTAACTTCTTTATATCAGCCAACCATAGCAGCTGAGTGTCAGCCAATCATAGGCTGGTAAGTGATCAGATCATGCCCCAATAAGGCAAATGCAGAACTGTAACCAATGAAGCTGATTCTGAACCTGCTTTGTGATTTCTGTCTATAAATGCAGCCTGCCTACATTGCTGAGTGGTGATCTCTGAACCTCTTCTGGTTCCTGTAAAAGTATTTTCAAATTTTCACATTTTAGAAGAGGCAAACACCCTTCTTCTGGGTTCTGAGCTAGGCAAGCAGAACCCTTAATTATTTGAAAAGCAATTTTTATATTTCTGTATTCTGGATGTTCCTTTTGACCCTTTCAAATTCTTTTTCTTGTTTTTTTTGTCCCTTTGATCTTTGGTCAATAGTACAATGATTTGCATCTTTGTCCCAGTAAAGGAGGATTTCTTGAAGTCCCTCTTGTCTTCTGTTGGTTTTCCTTTTACTAAATACAATGCCATCTGTCAATAAACACCATCTAAGCATGAGAAACTATTTTTAAGAGCTTGCTATTCTATTGTAGATTACAGAAAAAATATTTAAAAATTGACAAAGGTAAAAGCCTACATATGTTCCCCCCAAATTTAAGCAAACAAAAAATGTAGGCTGCTCTCTCTAACTTCAGGTTCTACATTCATGGATTCAGCCAACTGAGGACCTAAAATATTTGGGAGAAAAACCATAAAAATAACAACAATCAAATACACATAAACAATACAATGAACAACTATATACATAGCATTTATATTATACAAAGTATTGTAAGTAATCTACAGATGATTTAAAGTATACGGAAGGATGCGCATAAGTTATATGCAAATATAACACCATTTTATATCAGAACTTGAATTTCATATATGAATTTTGGTGTCCTCTGGGGTGGGGAATAAATTTCCCACAGATGCTGCATGATGACTGTAGATGCAAACAGCAAGCTGGTATGGTTTCATATTCAATCCCAAAGTCATCATAAGATGACCACAGCAGATCCTTTGTGTTTATCCCACAAGAGTGTTTCCTATGCGAAAAAGTTATTACATCCACTTGGGTTGGGGATTTTTTGATTGGTTTGATTTGCATGCTCATCCATGAACCTGTGCTAGAAGAGGATGGACCTTGCTCATTGGTTTAGGCATAGGTTACAACTCCATTTCTTAGCTACACAATGGGACCCATCAAACCACCTGGTCAGAGAATACAAAAGAGTTGGATCCCTAAACTAACATCAGGGGTGATGGACAGAATGAGGAATAAGGACCTCAGGATGGTCAACAATCAATGTTTGTCACTAAACATTCATACTACTTTACAAAATTAGTTCAAGCTTCTCTCCATGACTAGCTGGCACAGTTACCATCACAGCCTGTATCAGTCCATTCTCAAGCTGCTAGTAAAGACATACCTGACACTGGGTAATTTATAAAGAAAAAAGAGGTTTAATGGACTCACAGTTCCACATGGCTGGGGAGGTTTCACAATCATGGCAGAAGTTGAAGGAGAAGCAAAGGCACGTCTTGGCCGGATGTGGTGGCTCACGCCTGTAACCCCAGCACTTTGGGAGGCCGAGGCAGGTGGATCACAAGGTCAGGAGATTGAGACCATCGTGGCTGACACGGTGAAACACCGTCTCTACTAAAAATACAAAAAAAATTAGGCCGGGCTTGGTGGCGGGTGCCTGTAGTCCCAGCTACTCGGGAGGCTGAGGCAGGAGAATGGTGTGAACCCGGGAGGTGGAGTTTGCAGTGAGCCGAGATCGTGCCATGGTACTCCAGCCTGGGCAACAGAGCGAGACTCCATCTCAAGAAAAAAAAAAGGCACGTCTTACATGGTGGCAGGCAAGAGGCTTGTGCAGGGAACTGCCCTTTATAAAACCATCAGAGCTCATGAGACTTATTCACTATCACAAGAACAGCACAGGAAAGACCTGCCCCCATGATTCAATTACCTCCCACTGGGTCTCTCCCATGACATGTGGGGATCATGGGAGCTAAAATTCAAGAAAATATTTGGGTGGGGACACAGCCAAAGAATATCACAGCCCCTGATAGGCAATAGACATCCAAGCAGTGCACCTACAGGCTTTGTTCTCAACGTAGCAGGCAAAGTGATCTTGTAAGTAGGCTTTGTCAATCCTAGTGTCTTTCTAGCTCATGCTAAGTAATAACCAAATGTATCACAGTCACCAAAGGGCCCTTCAGAGCTTGGTCTCCCCATTACCTCTCTGTCCTTATCACCTACTACCTCTTTATCACAATCTCTGCTCCAACCATGCTGGCCTCCCCATGGATCCTCCACATCTGTGTGTGTCCCTCTGCCTGAAGCACTCCCTCCTCAGACAGGTATTAGTTCCCTCAGGTCATTTCCTGAGGTACTTCCCTTCTCTTCCCTCAGGAAATTACTTAAATTCACCTCAGGCAATACATCCCTGTCTCACTTGTATCCACCCCCTTCCCAAGATATCCTATTCCTTCTTCCGTGTTTGATTTTTTCATAGCATTTATCATCACCTAAAATACCTACATTAATTATTTTTTTCTCTTTTTTCTCATCACTAGAATATAAGTGATATGAGGTCAGAGGTTTTGGATTGTTTTTCTTCATGACTGTATCCCCAGAACTGTAACAGTGGGTGCTCAATAAATAACTATGAAAAGAATGAATGATAGGTCCAGTGCAGTGGAGGCTGTAATCCCACTACTTTGGGAGGCTGAGGCAGGCAGGTTGCTTGAGGCCAGGAATTTGAGAGCAGCCTGGGTAACACGGTGAAACCCCATCTCTATAAAAAAATACAAAAATTAGCTGGGCGTTATGGCACACACCTGTAGTCCCAGCTACTCAAGAGGCCAAAATGGGAAGATAGTTTGAGCCCAGGAGGTCGAGACTGCAATGAGCCGAGATGGTGACACTGCACTCCAGCCTGGGCAACAGAGCCAGACCCTGTCTCAAAAGAAAGAAAAGAAATGAAAAGAAAAGAAAAGAGAGAAAAGGAAAGGAAAGGAAAAAAGAAAGAGAAAGAAAGAAAGAAGAAAGAAAAAGAAAGAAGGAAAGAAAGAAGAAAGAGAAAGAAAAAGGAAAGAAAGAGGAAAGAGAGAAAGAAGGAAAGAAAGAAGAAAGGGAAAGAAAGAAGAAAGAGAAAGAAAGAAGGAAAGAAAGAAAGGAAAGAAAGAAAGAAAAAAGAAAGAAAGAAGAGGAAGAAAGAAGGAAAGAAAGAGAGAGAATAAAAGGAAGAGAGAGAGAGAGAGGAAGGGAATGAGGAATAAGGGAAGGGAAGGGAATGAGGAAAAAAGGAAGGGAAGGGAAGGGAATGAGGAAAAATGGGAGGGGAGGGGAGGGGAGGAAGAAGGGAGGCAGGGAGGAAGGAAGGAAGGAAGGAAGGAAGGAAGGAAGGAAGGAAGGAAGGAAGGACGGACAACTTCTCTTATCCATCCTCCAGGCCTTAGGTGGGCAAGTCTCCCTAGTCCTCCATACTCCAGGAAAGGTGACGTGCACCTGCTCTATATTCCGGTAGCTCTTTCTCCATCACTCTGGGCTTCATCACGTAGGTGCTATTAACCTCACTCTTATTTCCCCAATGCCCAGCACAGAGGATACACTCAGTAAAAAAGTAAATAAAGTTGAGTGAATAATGAATGTCTACAGTATGGCATTAACAGTGAATTCTCAGAAAATTTCAGGAAATCTTACGTTGTATCAAATTGTCAGTTATCCCAGAGAAAAATAGGTTAACATAAAATGAAACTTTTTATGTCAGTTTGCGGGGCTACTATATCATCCTGCTCATGAGAAGTTAACTGTATACCCTGATGATCCCCTGTCCTAAACCAAACCATATCCTCAAACTTTCTTCAGTCATTTGAGTTTTCTATTTTCCTTTCAATGCCCATGACCCAACACACTCACACACCCCACCTGACACAGTTTGTCATCGAATGCAGCGTATTAAAGTAATATATTCATTCACATGAGCATACAGGCATGAATTATGAGACTTCTGAGACTGTTCTGATCACAAAGTTTTCTATGGGGTGGAATAAGAGGCAGAAGTTTGAGCTAACCCAGGAGTGGGTGGGAGGTAGGAGCCCAGAGGTGATGCAGCTCCTGGGGCCCCACTCTGGCCCCAGCACACCTGGCTGTTCTGCCAGTGTGACTCACTATGAAGCCCCCTCAGAAGACTTAGCTGACATTACTTCCTTCCCCAGTCAGACTTGGCTCCACAACTGGAACAGGCCATGGCCTGCGAAAGAGCCCATGAGTCAATTCAACAGTGATGAGCTGGGGAAGAGAGAGGAAATAAGGTAAGAAGTAAAACCTTCTGTTAAAACATTCCTCATAAACGTCATCCCTTATACTCATCCGTTAGCTTATATGGAAGTCTTGTGAATGGTTTGAAATTCTAAAAATGGTTTTCTGTTCTAGCTACTCTTCTATACCCAATGTATGATCCAGAATAATTTTAAAATTCTAACAATTATGAATCTAAAGATGTTAGAATAGCAAAACTTCCAAAAAAGAGAGTTCAAAATAATCTGAAACAATTGGTCTCATCTGCCAAAACTATTATATATGAGTGGTTTGAATATACTTTGTTTGATTGATATTTAACTTAAGTTTTTAATGGGAAAAAATACATTTATAAATGTCAAATGAATTGGGACAAAGGCCAGACACAAATGGAATTAAACCGAGAAACAAGTAGGTAGTGCAGGACATCAGACTCCAATACTGAATTTTAAGCCTTTTAGGTAATACTGATTTTAAAAAATTCCAATACTACCATACATCAAGTATTGTGAAACTCCCTGATTTTCAGATATTAGTAATAATACAACTAATAGTGAGTACATACTATACACCAAGCCAGATATTCTATATTGTTGTAGATAACTCACTGAATCCTCATGACAACTCTATCATGTAGACATTATCATTATTCCCATTTATACAGCTGAGCAGACTGAGACATAGAGAATTTAAAAGGCTGTCGGTAGTCATGCAGTTAACAACCTGCAGAACCAGGATTTAAACTCATGGTGCCTGGCTCCACATCATTAGCCATCAACTGTAATTCTTCTCAGTGACTAAAAGTCATTCTTAGCAATCACTGAGTTCTTCTAGCCCGCAGACTAAGTCATTCTTGGATTGATAGTAGAGGATACTGCTTAAACACTCAAGGTATATCCTCCACTTGCTGGAAGGAGCTGAAACCCAGTAGATTTCTGCCAACTGGAAGTTATGTTGGACCAACTATGTTTTCTTCCCCAATTCCCATTCTCTATTAACTTTTCACCTTTAAGTGGTTCTTGGTCTTGGCTCTTACTCATACTACTTACTGTAACTTTTATTCTATTTGGCCCTGGATTCTCCTGTCATCTCAGAAAAATGACTTTGCTTCACACTTCCAACATGGCTTACCTCTCAGAATAGGTTAAGGATTTGCTTTCGTGGTAGAAACCTACGATTGACCCTGATTTTTATTTCACTCTGTTCTGCAACTGGAATATGACAATTGCTAATATTTACATTGATTCTGGAAGACTAGAGTCAATTTAAATGTTGACAATTCCATAAACCAGTACACTATATACAACAGTGTATAATGTCTTGAAAACACATTTTTAAACTTTTATTTTAGGTTCAAGGGGTCTATGTCCAGGTTTGTTATACAGGTAAATTACATGTTAGGGGAGTTTGGTGTACAGATTATTTCATTACCCAGGTAATAAGCATAGTACCTGATAGGCAGTTTTGCTTTTTTTACTCTTTTTTTTTTTTTTGAGACCACTCTGTCACTCAGGCTGTAAAGTGGTGTGATCGCAGCTCACTCCAACCTCCACCCCTGGGTTCAAACGAGTCTCCCGCCTCAGCCTCCCGCGTAGCTGGGATTACAGGCGTGCACCACCGTGCCTGGCTAATTTTTGTATTTTTAGTAGAGATGGGGTTTCACTGTGTTGGCCAGGCTAGTCGGGAACTCCTGACCTCAGGTGATCTGCCCACCTTGGCCTCCCAAAGTGCTGGGATTATAGGCGTGAGCCACCGCGCCCAGCCCTCGATAGGTAGTTTTTTGATTATTGCCCTCCTCCCACCCTCCGCCTTCAAGTAGGTCCCAGTCTATTGTTCCTTTCTTCGTGTCCATGTATACTCAATGTTTAGCTCTCGCTTATAAGTGAGAATATGTGGTATTTGGTTTCTTGTTCCCGCATTAGCTCACTTAGGATAATACCTCCAGCAACACCAATATTGCTGAAAAGGACACAACCTCATTCCTGTTTTATGGCTGCATACTATTCCATGGTATATATGTACCACGTTTTCTTTATCCAGTGTACCATTGATGGGCATTAGGTTGATTCTATGTAACTGCTATTGTAAACAGTGCTGCAGTGAATATATGTGTGCATGTGCCTTTATGGTAGAACAATTTATATTCCTTTGGGTATACACTCAATAATGGGATTTCTGGGTCTAATGGTAGTTCTGTTTTAGTGCTTTGAGAAATCATCAAACTGCTTTTCACAGTGGCTGAACTAATTTACATTCTCACCAGTAGTGTATAAGCATTCCAGGCCAGGCACAGTGGTTCACAGCTGTGATCCCAGCACTTTGCAGGGCTGAGGCGGGTGGATCACCTGAGGTCAGGAGTTCAAGACCAGCCTGACCAACATGGAGAAACCCCGTTTCAACTAAAAATACAAAAATTAGCCAGGTGTGGTGGCACACGCCTGTAATCCCAGCTACACGGGGGGCTGAGGCAGGAGAATTGCTTGAACCCGGGAGGCAGAGATTGCAGTGAGCCGAGATCATGCCACTGCACTCCATTCTGGGGACAGAGCAAGACTATGTCTAAATAAGTAAATAAAAATAAGCATTCCCTTTTCTCCCCAACCTCACCAGCATCTGTTTTTCTAATAACAGTCATTCTGACTGGTGTCAGATAATATTTCATTGTGGTTTTCATTTGCATTTCTCCAGTGATTAGTGTTGTTGAGCACTTTTTCATATGCTTATTGGCCACATATGTCTTCTTTTGAAAAGTGTCTACTCATGTCCTTTGCCCACTTTTTAATGGGATTGTTTGTTTTTTGTTGAAGACACATTTTTCCCCCCATGGGCCATGACCAAGATTGCTTACCTTTAAGAACATTCCAAGTAAAAAGACCTTATAACATCTCAAAATGACTGCATGCATCCTTAGGCTCTTCTCAAATCTTCTCTAAAAGTTACAATTCTGCACCGGATATTTGCAACACACAACTTGGCATGCTACTCTTGGCTTTTTAAGCTTAGTTGACTTGTAAGCTAGAGACTTACTCAGATGCTGCTACCATACATCATCCTAAAGCAGCAGAGAATGTTAGAGAAGATTAGGTAGCCATCGCTGCAAGCCTTCTTTATATCCTGGCTCCAATTTCATGAGCAGCAGCACCATGAGCTACCAAATGGGGAGGGGATATCCCACTCATTGGTTTCTATCTAGGCCTATCTGAAAACTTAAAAGAAAAATAATTTGCTTTTGAAATTAATTCTACAATATTTATTAAGGATAAATTATGCACCAGGTAGTGTGGTGGGCTGTGAAGATTAAAATAATAATAATAATAATGGCGAATTTTTTTACCTCTTTTCATGCTAAGATCTATGCTAAGCACTAAAAATGTAATTCATCCCTTCAACAACATTATGAGATAAAGCCTGTTATTATCCCCAGTATATAGATGAGAAAACTGAGGCACAGTAAAGTGATTTTTCTGAGATCAGATAGCTAATATAGAGAGGAGCTGGATCCCAATTCTGACTTTAGTCTGAATCCAGAGTTCTCACTTTAAACCATTCCATGCCCACATGTATTTATAGAATACATCAGATGTGCAAATAAATAATTTTAGTACTATTTGTGTTTATTCTTCATCCACACATCTTTTAAGTCCCTCTTTGGTAGATACTCTTCAGCTCCACCAGTGTGGTTGGGTTTCGAGGGTTCTGCTATACACTGTGCAGAGTTCAGCCAAGCTCATGTGCCGCTCCATACCAAACAGTATTAGAGGCATTCCTGCTAGGTCGTTACAAAGCAGCAAACTATTAGAAACATCTTGTCCATGACCATGGTACATAAACATTTTATTATAACTTTTGATGTCTAGAGGCACGAAGTGAAAGAAACCATGGCTGTTATTTGTTGATTTACCACTGCAGATGCCGAAAGGGAGAGTCACCTGCTAGTTCCTCTCCCATCGGTGTTTCACCACAGAGTGTCATCTTGATGGTTTTAAGTTTCCCTGAGACAGATGACTACTGACTGCCAGGAAATACTGTCCTTCAGTGATAATGCTTTTATTCCTTTCAGTTCTTGGAGCTGTTGGTGAGAGAAATAAAGCCTAGATCATGGCCAGATAATGAAGAGCCTCATAGGCCATGCTAAAATGTCTAGACTTTTAAATTTTACGTTACTCGTTCCAAATGCTCCAAGCCCTAACATGGTTTCTTCCCAAGGTCTAGCTATCATACTTGCACTAACTTTTAACAAAGGCTCTCTCCTTCCAAAGGAGAGAAGTGGGCTCCTCTGAGTCCCCTTTTGTTTTTCACTAGGCCTGACCTTGGGCTCTGATCTTGGACTATTAAGTCTAGTTTCAGCAAGAATCCTTCCATGTTGGTTTAGTGAAAATCTGCCATCTTGGTCTCTGATCAAATTCCTCTCCCTACTCTTGATATCTTATGGCCCTAGCCTGAAGGCCCTAGCCTTTAGCACAAACCCATCAGGTCTACTTAGCCAGAAGCCACCTGGCCTTGTTGTTTCTTGTTAGTAATTTTCCACTCCCTGACTCCCATCCTGCTCCTTGGCTATAAGTCTCCACTTGTCCTTGGCATACTTGCAGTTGGACCTGTTATTTGCCCCAACTGCAAAACTCCCCTTGCAGTATTCCCTCTTGAATAAAGTCTTTGTTGAGGTTCAGAAAACAATACCCTAAAATGAAGGCCTCAGAAGCAAAAGTTTTTCTCTGACCTTCTCCTATCCTCCTGTCTCTCAGTCCCCCTCTCCCCGAAGGCCAGCCATAGAAACTAGAATCCCTCTTCCCCAGGGTGAGTTATGGAAGCCAGCACGCCTTTTCTCCAAAGCCACTAATACAACCTTAAAATAGTACTTTAATTTTCCCTCTGCCTGTCTGTGTAAAGACTGGCCATAAAGAAATGATCTGACCCATGCTGTTTTTACTGTAGGTCATAAGACCCTCATTTCAGAAAGTGTCCTGCCCCAAGCCCAGAGGAAGGAATGCTGCTCAGAGAGGCCAAGAAAAACCTAGACAGACAGGCCTTGCTGGGATTCCCATTCAGTCTGTTAGCATTCGATCATACCCTGTCCTCCAGTCGTATTTCTACATGGCTGTCCATACTTTGTTGAACCTAAACATAAAAATAGAAAATTCTCCCTGTATCTTTGGGTCTTCATTCTGAAGGCTGTTGTGTATACACATTGAATAAATATGTGTGCCTTTTCTTGAATTAATCTGCCTTTGACTAGTTGATTTTTCAGTGAATCTTCAGGGGACCCTTGGCACCTACATCTTCTTTACCACCTTTAATAAGGGTTATGAATATTTTCTCTTCAGCACTTTTAATGCCTTTCTTCTGTGTCATTAAAAATATATTTTGGAATCAGCTCCATTTATAAGATTTTGGATGAATCACAACAGATAAGCTGTGTGTTTTCTCAGAAATTTAAACTTTATACCATTACTTTCTCAAGTGTTTATGAAAACCAAAAGAAATCGATTTTTTAAAATATTGAATTAAACCAGAAAAAGCTGCTTAGAACATTTTATGAATATGTGAAAGGAAAATAGATCTTGGGGCCCCCAAATCACTAAGCTAAAGGGAAAAGTCAAACTGGGAACTTCTTAGGGCAAACCTGCCTCACATTCTACTCAAAGTCACCCCTCTGTTCACTGAGATAAATGTACATCAGATTGCCTCCTTTGGAGAGGCTAACCAGAAACTCAAAAGAATGCAACCATTTATTTCTTATCTACCTATGACCTGGAAGCCCCTCCCCGACATCTGCTTCAAGCTGTCCTGCCTTTCCAAACCTAACCAATGTTCATCTTTTCATCTTACATATGTTGATTGATGTTTCATGTCTCTCTAAAATGTATAAAACCAAACTGTGCCCTGACCACCTCAGGCATATGTTGTTACAACCTCCTAAGGCTGTGTCACAGGTGTGTGTCCTCAATCTTACAAAACAAACTTTCTGCCTGGGTGCAGTGGCTCACGCCTGTAATCCCAAGACTCTGAGAGGCCGAGGCGGGAGCATCACTTGACATCAGAAGGTCAAGACCAGCCTGGCCAACATGGTGAAACCCCATCTCTACTAAAAATACAAAAATTAGCCGGGTGTGGTGGTGTGCGCCTGTAGTCCCAGCTACTCTACTCGGGAGGCTGAGGCAGTAGAATCACTTGAACCTGGGAGGCAGATGCTGCAGTGAGCCGAGATCGTGCCACTGCACTCCAGCCTAGGTGACGGAGCGAGACTCTGTCTAAAAAAACATAAAAATAAAAATTAAAAAAAAATAAACTTTCTAAATTAACTGAGACCTGTCTCAGATATTCAGGTTCACAAATATATGGCCTGAAACCTGTCAAGTCTGCAAGTAAAGTTTGCAAATGAACTCGTAATGATTTTCAGTTTTCTTTGATAGTGAAGTAATACTCAACAGTGTACAAAAAAATCCGTCCGTACCTAAACTCAAAGTAAAGTAAAAGCTAAGCAGCTTTAATTGCAAAAACAAACAAGAAACAAGTGATCAGCAACTATCAGGGCTCAGATCAACTTGTAAGCTTACTCTACTTTTCCTAAACATAATATGGTATTGAAGGAAAATAGTTTTAAAATCTTCAATTATAAAGAAAAGTTTCACATATTAAAGATGTTGTTTTGAGAAGCGGTATTTCACTCCAGAAAGTGAGATTTATTATGATTATACAAAAAATAACATTTCCTGTCACTAGAGTGGATTTTCATGATTTTTCCAACTTTCTGGAAATACATATTGTTAGGGCCTAACCAGATGAACTGAACCCAGGGACTGGATCAGACCAGTTGAATTGCTAACATTCCACCCTGCCGCCTTAATCTGATAATTCCAATCCTTCATACAAGTGTTTTAAACCACATTTAAATTACTACCTGGGGGAGCATTTGTATCTGCTAATGACATAAACAGGATGTGTTAGCTGAAATTCTAAAAGGCTTGCATAACTCAGATTGGCAAGTAGTTGACCAATCTGTTTGTTTTTAGACGTTAGGATCTTCTCCTTTTCTGCTTCCCCTCCTCTTCCTTTTTCTTCAAGGACTTCAAGGACAGGAACAAACTCATTCTATTTAGACCCTATCTAAAGTCTACCTTTAATGCTCACATAAGTTGAACAGTTCCCTCTTGGAAGGGTGTTATTTTTCACCATAGGGAGCTCTGAGTAGATTTTCTCCAAAGAAATAGAGGTTGAAGCAGAATATTCCAAAATATTTTGATGTGCGGGTTGCTGAAATTATGATTGAATTCTCCAAAATTATGAGAAAAATCAAGCATCAAATATAAAAAATAATGAAATAAACATTCCATTCATGTGCCTACAGCCCAATTTCATCAAATATTGGCATTTTTGACACAACTCCTTTAAAAATCTTTTTTAAATGAAGTATTTCAAATTCGAAGCCCACAGTGTACCCCTTCCTCAGTTCACTTTCTTTCCTTCCCAGATTTAACCACTATTTTAAATTTGTACTTATATTCATAAATATTTTATACTTTCATCATAATCAATATATTTATATAAAGATATATATTTAAAATATATTTTCTTCATTAACAATGTATTATTTGTTATGTATGTTTCTTAAACATTCTGTTTTGTATATATAATTTTGGTAGATTTTTAAAAATTATATGCTGTATACATTATTTTGATTTTTTTAAGCTTTATATTGTTTGATATGTATTTTCTCCTGCTGATGGAGATCTAAGTTGTTTCCATCTTTTTCCTATTATAGTTAGGCCTTGTTTCTCTCAAGTTGAATGTAAACAATTTCGTACAACATCAACATCAAACAAGGCCATCTGTGGCTGTGATAAATCAGGACAAAAAGCAGGAGTACTATATAATCATGTTTGAAAATAGACAAAAATATGGACATTGTTTAACCAGCAAAAATTACCAATCACACCTCTATCCTGGCTAATATGAGTGCTGCTTCTTTACCAATTATACCTTTTGATTCATTCTATATTTCCTTCCTTCTAGATAGTATTTAATAAAATACCCAATCATACAATTACCCCACGTCCAAACAGCATCCAATTCATAACAAAGTCAGCTGTACTTTTAAAACCCTCACCCAAATCACTGAACATGAACCTAAATCCATAACAAATCTCAGCTGAGATGCCTCGCAGCTTACCATAGTGAGTGTTTTCCCTCAGCATAACAAGTAATCAACCCAACTTGTTCAACCAGAGGTGTGTCCCTGGTGGTCCTTGGCTGCAGAGCACTGACACTACTGAGACTGAGCACCTTTTCACATGGACGTTGGGCAGAATAACCATCAGGACTGCAAGTTGATTTTGTCTCCAAGATAATCAGAGAGGGCTTATGCTCTCTATGGTTTCCTTTTTCTTCTTTTTTCCTGAATTGACAACTTGTGTCCTTTTTTCTTTTTTATTATTTATGTATTTATTTTAGAGACAGAGTAGCCCAGGCTGGATTGCAGTGCTACAATCATGGCTCTCTGCAGCCTCCAACTCCCAGGCTCAAGTGATCCTCCTGCAGCAGCCTCCAAGTCCTTAATCAAATGATAGCTCTTTCTTTCTTCCCATACCTGCCCAAAACAGAGCTATTAGAAGCTCTATCAGAAAGAATGGATTCCCACTGTTTTATCCTTCAAAAAATTTAAATTTCATATCTGTTTTTCAGCTGAGATTCCTCATAGTCTCTGAGCCACTGATGGTCCTGAACTGTTGTGGCTTTATTTTCTTTAGTATACCATTACTACAATTTAATGGTATTGAGGAGGAAGGTATGTTAAACACATGTACCCTGTCTGCCATCTTGAGCTGGCAATAAGAATAGAAGTAACTATAAATTTTTGAGAATATTCCAAAGTTCCTTACATATATTGCTTGGCTGGTATTGAAATGTATAGTTGATGTATAAATGAATACTCCAAACAAAGCAGATTAATGTATAAATGAATACTCCAAACAAAACAGACCCATTGACTATAACATAACTATAAATAAAGCAATGATCAAGAACTAGGTAGCATTTGCAGGAGCTTTTCTTGGCATCTCACTTGCCACTATATATTCTGCCACTTGCTTCCATGTGCTCGTATCATTTTGAAATCACTTCTCCAGGGCAGTGTGATTTTGCTTTTCCAGATGAGGTGAAATGAAGAACAAAAAAATTTTGTAAAGCTATATTAATATAGTAATATATATTTTTTTAAATGCTGAGCATTTCCTTTTATACAGTTCGCTTAATCTATCAACCTCTAGGCAAAGTATGGAAAACTAATTTTTTAAAACTTTTTTTAGTAATTATAAAAGCAGTTCATACTTATTAGAGAAAGTTAGGGAACACATTCAAGCACAATGAATGAAAGAAAAATAAATGCTGATGATATCCTATCATCAGAATGGGGAACTTCTTGAATCTCTGCTTGGCCTATGAGTTCTCAAAGTGTTTAATAATGGAACTAAGAAATGTGTCAACCGTTTCTTTCATCTGATCACACTACTCATTAGTTAGCAAGTTTTTTTTCCTAAGATCATACAGAAAGGTGCCCTAATGAAGACTTTAGAATTACTTTTCCATTTCCTTAGAAAAGGCATAACTTTGGCTCAAATTTGTCAAATTGTAATTTTTTTCATACATACTATTTGTTTTTTTATTTTTTCAAAATAAGAATTCTTCAGCCATTCTGTACTGACTTTAAAGTCAGCAATTCCAAACCTGGTTTGCCTGTATTTTTCTTCTTTTTGTTTGTTCAAGTAAGATTTGAAAAATGCATGTGGGTTTCAAAACTCCTGCTGTGCCAGCCATGATTTCCCATAAAAGGGGGAACATTTATTTGTGTATATGAAGTCCTAGACAGCAGTACTTGGTCAGACATGAGACAGATGTATGTGTGCACAGCTGTTTGTGTTTAAGAACAGAATACAGACATAAATAAGGTTAGATATTCTTGGTTTGCTGCTAGAATATTTTCATATAGCATATTCAAAGGAATATCTGTCATAACTCAAAACAAGGAGAAATTTATCAGAAACAGAGCACAGAGCCCTTCCCCACAGCCAGGATAAACAAAACCAATATGGGCCTATCAAGCTCTCATCTTGTAAAATAAACTTTATTGTACAAAAGAAAACCACCTGATTTATTCTTAAGGATATTGTCAGATATTTTCCCAAAGTCAGTACTGTCTTCTATGAAATTAAAAGATAGAGGTAGATTTTTTTCTGGCTTGTCTATTGCTGTCAGAATTGCAATTGTATTTAAAGCTAATAATGCTAGAAAATAATGTGGTGTGAAGAAATAAAGGTGCTGTCTTTGCAATTCAGCTTCTTTCCCTAGCTATGACACACTAGCAAACTGTTTCTCTTCTATGAAAAAAAAAACTTGTACTTAAGCAATACTGCCACTTTTCCAGTATATTTGAATGGCAAAATAATTCCTAGAAAGATTCTCTTCTCTGTGTGATACCAAAAGGCTCAGAATAAAAAATTACGAAGCTGAGGCCCAAGGTCAAAGAGATTTCTACAGAGAGTCTTAGAATTTGTTTTATGGCTATGAGGATGCAGAACTTTAAGAAGTAACTCAGGAAAGACTAACATGAAATATTGCTAATTCCTTTGTTTATTTATTATTACCCTATTGCATAAGCCCTGTCCAATTAGGAAAAGTTAATTATGCACTACTGGATAAAACCATTTATTTGTAAATCAAAATTCATTCTAATAATTTTTTAATGGAAGGTATAATTAATACTCATCTTCACACTGTATCTGTCAGGATTTTCACATCTCAACCCCTCCTTTCTCTCTCCTTAGGTCTTCAAGAAAACTCCTTTAAGAATTTAGAGCAGGTCTTCAGGGTAACTGCACACTTTGTTTAGGAGATACTCTTGTTTTGATGAAAATCCTAAAACAACTCCTTTAAAGGGTTTGTTTAAAAGAATCCACGACATGGAGATATCCATAAGACTGAAATGCTACACTTTATTTACATAAGTTTGGACTTTGAAGAAGCGTTTTGTTTTGTTTTGTTGTCAACCCAATAAATCATATTGAGAATCATGGGTGACTTACAACGTTCAAGACCTGAAAAAGACAACTAAGAGTGGTCTGGCCTTTTCACCTCTACTCTGGTTACTTAGCCTTCATTAAAGTCATATGATGAAAACAGAGGATTAAAAATTAGAATTGCCTCTAGAAATAAAGTATTCCACACTATGTCTAAAAGTAGGTAGACTAGCTAAGATTTTATAGGTCTCCCAAAATTGTAAAACCACTTTGATGCATGTATGTAGCATTTCTTTAGTATATTTTTAGAATTACATATTTTGCATAATTATGCATGCGGTGAAATCTAATAGGAAAACAATGGAAAAAATTATGGGAACAATGAAAAGTGCCTTTTATTCCTCCCAAAAACTTGAAATTAATACATGAGGCAATGTTATAAAGAAGTTCATGCTGTAAAATAAAACATGTGTTTTGTTGCTACAGATATATGGTAGCATCATAGTTTAAAAAGGAGGAAGTAGCCTAAAGAATTATATTCAGTATTTTTCAGAGGAAGCATTTTAAATTAAATTATATTTGGAATAAACTTTTTTAGATTGCCTATTTTCTGATCTGTATATTTTATCCTTACTCTTTTTACTCTGAGTATTATGTCAGGAATAAAGGCTGAAGACTGGTAGTAGAGAAAGAAAGTCAGCAAATTTACAAATTAAAATGCTGGCACAAATCACAGGGAAAAAATTATGCAACATATGACAAAGCAAATGTTTTATCCTTACACCTGCTTAGTGCCATGCCTACTAGGATAACACCTATGACATAACAGGAATTCCGTGAGGGATGACAGGACCATATCTTCAGTCACTCTTGTATGGCCACATACTTGAACAATGTTAGTTTTGCAGAAGGAAGTGCCAATTCTGCCTACATGACAATAAGAACAATGTGTCATATACCACCTACTGGCAGTCTTTGTCTTTTTACTGAACCTAAATATATCTATAAACATTGTATTGAACTGACGTCCTTGTTTAGCACATACAAATGATATCACGTTTTACATTTAGTTCTGCAATTCTTTTTCTGTCAAAATTAAATGGTTGAATTTTTTAGGTGTTAATTTTGAGTTATCTCTATGTTTGTACTCAGAAGTTCGTAAATAATTTAGAACCTAAAATATGCTATTTACAATGCTTATGGATTCTAGAAAGAATATACACATTGTAAATAAGGAAAAATCTTCTCCTGAATATTGTGTAAAACTACAAAGCTCTTCAAAAGTACGTCATGTTGCAAAATTGCCTCATTGAATTTCCAACTTGCCCATTTTTCCAGTAGACAAGTGATTATTTTCTCAAGAATGAATAAGCAGGTTGCCATATGAGACTGCATGGCATATGCGTTCTTTACCTGGTAAGATATCTAGATTCGGAATAACTGGCAATATTTATCAACATTATTTAGAAAGAAGAGTTTTCTTCAACAAAATAATTGTTTTAAGCAAGCAAGAAAAGAGAAGCGTAAAATATGCATACTCATTGATACCGTTGATATTTGAAATAAAAAAACACTGACAATTTTAATAACTGAAGAGCTTGGTCTGACACTCCTGCATAAATATAATGAACTTACCTCTATTTGTGAAAGGTAATGTCTGATATTACTATTTTAAAAAAATAGGGAACAAACTATTAGGTTAGTGCAAAAGCAATTGTGGTTTTTGCCATTATTTTTAGTGGCAAAAACCACAATTAGTTTTGCACCAGCCTGTTACTTAAATGTCCTAAGTCAGGGCCGGGCGTGGTGGCTCACACCTGTAATCCCAGCACTTTGGGAGGCCGAGGCAGGCAGATCACCCGAGGTCAGGAGTTCGAGACCAGCCTGACCAACATGGAGAAACACCGTCTCTACTAATAATACAAAATTAGCAGGGCGTAGTGGCACAAGCCTGTAATCCCAGCTACTCAGGAAGCTGAGGCAGGAGAATCGCTTGAACCCGGGAGGTGGAGGTTGTGGTGAGCCGAGATCGTGCCAATGCGCTACAGCCTGGGCAACAAGAGCGAAATTCCGTCTCAAAAAATAATAAATAAATAAATAACATAAAAAATTTCCTAAGTCAGTTTTAAAACTTATAATCACAGAGAAAGCAAGTGAAAAAAAAATCCATATATTCACATGCTTTGTTCCTAAATTCATGATACAATAAAGGTAAAGAACAAAACATGAGAAGGAAATGAGTGGACAGAAGGTGGGACATTGAATTAGCTACTTTATATGTTCCATTAATGCACTCGGTGAAAAAAATTAGTATAATACATTGTCAATTTGTAAATGATATCGATATTTGTTAACCAGGCTTAGAAGCTCTTTTTGGAATGTGTCATATTAGCCATGACAATAACAAGAACAGCTACATATCATTAAGCTTTTAATATATGCCAGATGCAACATGTAGAAAGATTACATTATAAAATAAATATAGTAGAATTTTCCTGATAACCCAGTAAGGCAGATTTTTGTGGAGTTTTTGTTTGTTTGGTGTTTGTTGTTGTTGTTGCTACTGCTTCATGTCATGGTTTGGAAAATGGAAGTTTAGAGAGGTGAATAAAAATTTCCAAGGTTACCAACTAATAAGTGGCAGATCCAAACCCAGACCTTTTTGATTAAAATGGACAGTTGTCAAATTTAACAAATATAGATACAGGACATCCAGTTGTATGAATTTCAGATGAACAACAAATAATTGTTCAGCATAAGTACGTCCCATGCAATCTTTGGAACACACATATACTAAACAATTATTTGTTGTTTACCTGAAATTCATATTTGTCTTGGTATCCTGTGTTTTGACTGGCAATCCAACTCTAAAGCTGATCAAGTTTCTTAACTCTCCGCTATTCTGACTCTGAAAAACCAGCAAGTCTGACCCAGGATGAAGCAGAAAACAGCCACCACATAGTTTGCTTTCTGGACAAGTAAAGATCAGTGATCACTGTCTAGCTGCCCTTTCAGCGTCATCCAATAGTTCAAACGTTCTCAATCTTAAGAGAGTATAAATATCACCAAGGGTGCTTCTTGAAAATGCAGATTCCCTGCCAGGGCCTTTGGCTAGGCCTAGAAGTGTACATTTTTAACAAGAACCCCAGACGTTTCTATGTAGATGGTTCTTGGCCTATTCCCTGAGAAACGCTGGAATATCTGGCCTGCTGAAGAAAAATGTAATCCCATTTGAAAAAGTGCTAGACAAACTAAAAATCATTTTAGGGATTTATGTGGGCTACCAAATGAGGTCTGACCAAAATGATTAGAAATGCAGTCTGGAAAAATATAGGCTGAGAAAAGATCCAGTTGAACATTATATTGTCATGATCCAGAGATCAGAAACATTTTTTGAAGTGGGGTACCCAATTAAATCCAAGGCATATTTGACAGTCTACTACTGTTCTTCTGGACATTGGCCAAGGGAATTAAAGGCTGATTTCCTTGAAAATGCTAGATACATTAAATTTTAATATTTCCTTTTTTCCCTCGTAGGTTACTCATTTTCAATGCAAAGCCTACTCTCCACTAATCAGGTTGGTCATTTAGGGTATAGATGATTCAATCATTATGCCCTTCTTCTAAATTACGTTAGCCTACTGATCTTTAGAACCTTTGTGTAGACTAAGACATTAAAATGAGAATCAATTTGAGTAAATTAGTGTAACTAAACGTTTTTCACCTAAATGCTATATAAGAGTTCAAATCCTAAGAAATCTTATAATGATACAGCTCACTTACTTTGTAATTTTATCTCACCACATTTTTTTTACAGACAGGGTCTTGCTATGTTGCCCAGGCTGGTATCACACTCCTGAGCTCAATGGACTCTCCCACTCATGAGTAGCTGGGACTACAGGCTCATGCCACTACGCCCAGCTCTTTTTCTCTCTTTATTCTTTCTAATGTTACCTATAACCATTTTGGTATCTGGATTCTTAACTGTTACACTCTATTTCCTTACCTTATATGTCCACAGCATTTAAAAATCTGTTATTTCAGTAACAAGATGATTATTTAAAAAAAAAATTCACATCAGCAACAATCCTACCATTCCTAATTTGCTGTTTTATGCCTCCTAGGAAGAACAGAAGGCCATCAGTAGATAATAACTGACCACGCTTTTAAAAGCTATTGAATCATCTTCATTTTACATATTATACAAATGATTTTCCCAAAGTTTCTGTTTGTATGCTGAAATACCACATCAAATAGGTTTGGATCTGCAGTAAATATCAGAGCCATGCCTCAAGTAAATAGGCATAGTGAATCTTCAGAGGGATTATTAGGTAAGTGTATTAGTCTGTTCTCATGCTGCTAATAAAGACATACCCAAGACTGGGTAACTTATAAAGAAAAAGAGGTTTAATGGATTTACAGTTTCATATGGCTAGAGAGGCGTGACAATCATGGCAGAAAGCAAAGGAGAAGCAAAGGCATGTCTCGCATGGCGGCAGGCATGTCTCGCATGTGTGCAGGGAAACTGCCCTTTATAAAATCATCAGATCTCGTGAGGCTTATTCACTATCATGAGAACAGCATGGAAAAAACCTGCCCCCATGACTTAATTATCTCCCATTGGGTCCCTCCCAAGACACATGGGGATAATGGAAGCTACAATTCGAGATGAGATTTGGGTGGGGACACAGCCAAACTACATCAGTAAGAATTGTCATCCATGTTAGACCCTGAAAATCCTTTTCTGAGGAGCCTATCATGTGCTGAATTCCACTTGTGTCTTGCCCTCTCTCAATCTCTCTCTCTCTGTCTCTCTCTCTCTCTCTCTCTCACACACACACACACACACACACACGCACACACACACAAATCATACCACACAAAACTAGAACTATGTTATTTGTATTAACATGCTCTGGACTAAAGGTATGAGAGTGGCTCCTCATCTCTCTATGGAACTTAGAACAGAAGCATTGTGCAGCCGTTTCCTTCATCCATAAAACATTTTCTTACATGACATCTACTTTTGCTAGATGGCTGAGTGGTTGGGTAAATGGAATGGCACTATACTGTCCTTACTAAGAATTATATATTCCCACTAGTAGACAGCATGTACAATTTCACTTACCTAAAGAATTCTGGGTCTTTCACCTTTCACATAAACTTTTACATTGGCTTAGCAATTTTTTCAAAATGTCTATTAGTATTTAGAGTAGGATTACATCAAATATATAGATCAGTTTAGGAGAAGACTATTGTGTCAACAAAATTGAGTCTTCCAATTCATGAAGCTATCTTGTCATTAGTTTAAATTTTCTTTATTTCATGCAGTTTGTTTTTCAATTCTAGAATTCCCATTTAACTCTTTTATTATGGTTTCAATATCTCCACTGAATTTACCATTATTCCCTTGAGTTTTCATTCATTAAAAATATGGTTTTTGCTTATTTTTACTTTATTGAAGATATGGATAATATCACTTCAAAATTCTTGTCTGACAGTTCTCACACGCAATTCATCTTAGACTCAGTCTCAATGAATTTTCTCTTGAGAATGTGTTTCTTTTTGCCGGTTTTCTTTTTTCTGTTTCATATTTTGGGTAATCTCGGATTGTATTCTTGACAATATGAATTTTAAGTTGTGGAGGTTCTGGATTCTGTTATTTTTCTTTGATGGATGTGGTTTATTTTGTTTTAGTAAGTAATTTTCTTGGCTGCATTTGAACTTCTAAACATTCTTGATTTTTTCAGTGGTATCTCGTGTCTCAACTCAGCTCTTTTGCCTTTCGCTGGGCTGCTTTGAGTCTGTTTTATGCCTATCTGGTTCAAGAGACAGTGAAAAATACAGCCAGACAGAATTTGAGGATTCTTGTCTGGCCCTTAACCTTGTGAGATTCACCTGCTCTCTTTAATGGTTAAGGTTTTGTGTCTACATGCTTCTGGTTCCCCTTGCCAGAAAGACTGGCTTTTTGGTGTGTATTCCCCTAGTCTGCACCTAGTCCAGGTAAAAGCTGTAGAGAGGGAAACCTACTTAAGGAACTCCCCGAGTTCCCATCTCCAAGCAAACATGTATTCCCCACCAGATCTGCCGTCTTCTGTTCACCGTTTAGTACTTTCGCGCAATTGTTTTGTGTGCTACGTCCAGGTTTTCTAATTATTTTCTGTAGAGTGACTTGTCCCATAGGGTCTTAGTCTATTATCCCTTAACCTATTAAATAGTACTCTCTACCTAAGAAATTAGTCCGCCAAATTGCAAAGATAATATTGAATCTGTGAATTAAACTCGGACTTATTGGAAATACTCTCTTTACCCCACTAGAGACAACTTCCTTAAGTACTGGTGGGTCCAACATGGCTAGACCCTTTCAATTCAGCGTTGGTCACTCTTGAACATCTAGATTCTAGGAATTCTTTATCAATTACAGCACAGTCTTTCCTTCATCAGTATGGACATTAGCCTATAACGTAAAATGGTAAAGTTGAAAGTAATAAACCCCTGGTCATTGTTTTCAAAAGATTAAAAAAAAAAGTAAAAGAGAAACTGGACAGTTTCGACTGAAATGAGATTTGGGAAGTTCCACAGGATTTGTTTTCCCATGCCTTTTTTGACTTCGGTCCCTGTTTTAGGTGTGACTGCTGATACAGCCTGCTCTTCAAACTGTCCTCTTGAAACTGATATTAATCTCTTTTTTTAAATTTAGTGGATTTACCAACTTACTAATTAAATATTTATTTTCTAAATGTTTACCTCTCCTTCCCAATTCTGTTTTTTTCTCTGGCACTTATCTTCATTTCCCATGATTTTCCCCTTTTAATGTACCACCCACCAAGACTCTAGTTTACCAGATATTCTTAATGTAACTTTTCAATTGAGACATTCTTGAATCCCTCTTTCATTCTCAAATCCCTGCAGATTCATGGCAGAGACAGGTCACAAAAGCTTCAATGTCTTTCCTTCTTTGACTTTCTTCATTTTCTTCTAACAGCAGACTTAGCATTCTTCTTGCAATACTGAAAATATTTGCTTAGGATTTTATCCTAATACCCCACTCAGTGAGACATTAGTGCTAATGAAACAGCAGGGAAATGTCACAGAGAATTTTCTCCATTCTAAAACTTAATGACTAAAAAGAAACTTTATTTAATTAAATTTTATATCTGTCTTATTTTCAGTCTTAACACTGAATTTCTCAAAGCACTTATTTGCAAGTTTCCATTTCTTTTGTGTTAAGGACATCTCGAATTCTTGGCTAGATATCAGCAGAAAAGTCATTTTCCCTTGAATATGATGATATGGTTTGGATATTTATCCCCTCCCAATCTCATGTTGAAATATAATCCCTGATGGTGGAAGTGGGGCCTGGTGGGAGGTGTTTAGTTCATGGGGATAGATCCCTCATAAATGGCTTGGTGACCTTCTCATGGTAAGGAGTCCATTCTCACTGTGAGTTCACATGAGACCTGGTTGTTTAAAAGAGTGTGGCACTTCCCTTCTGTCTCTTGCCCCCGCTCTCACCGTGTGACATCACCTGCTCTTTCTTTGCCTTCCACCATGATTGTAAGCATCTGGAGACCCTCATCAGAAGTAGATGCTGCAGCCATGCTTATACAGCCTACAGAATTGTGAGCCAATTAAACGTCTTTTCTTTATAAATTAGTCCATTTCAGGTATTTCTTTATAGCATTGGGAAAATGGACTGACATGTATGAGTAGTAAATGGAATTTGCCTCATAGACATACTCTAGATTTCCCAACAATTTCAGAGTGAAGCAGGTCACTGAGCAGGGCCATCATCCAGGGATCTCTAAAAGCCCACGGACATCGACATCCAATCAGAGAGGTCAGGCAAGATACAAATAAACTGTCAGTAATGATTTTTAAAAAATATTCTTTTCCTGTATGTTGAAAGAAATTAACTGCTGATCTATATGGATCTGACATAGTTTTGCAGTACTTACTCTGTGTCAAACACTGTTCATGCATATTAACCTAACTGCAATGGGTTCTATTCTCTTTCTGCTAAAGTTCAAGAACATATATAAGATCATACACCTAGAGTGTGGCAGAGCTGGGGTTTTTGCCCTGGTATTTAGTTCTAGAGTTTGTCCCCTCACCCAACCCACAAACCTGCTATCTTAGTGTATGTCACTTATATCCTTAATAGAGGAGAGGACTCCAAGAAAGGACTCAAATCCAACAATAAATGGAGAATAGAGATGCCAAGATAAAAGAAAATGCTCCAAGGACACTTAGAATCTACAGATAAAAACAAATGGTAATATAGTGAATGGGAACACATCATGTATTCGACTGAACCATAGGAAATTGCCATTTTTGTATATCAAAAACGACTGAATATCAACAATTTCAAATGGCTCAGTCTAATATTAAACCAGGATACTTAAAATAGATGCTCAAAGGGAAAACCTACTAGTAGGTTGGAATTAAAAGCATTAGCTGGTTTAGCGAGTTCTAGGAATTAGTGAGATGTGGTTGGGTGAGATGGTTGAAGTTACATATTCTTACAGGTCTTTTCTGTCAATGTGGGAGCATGGGGAAGTAAAAATGTACTGAAAGTCTTAGTGAAGAAAGGCAGAGCTAGGAACAAGAACACCTTGGTGTGGTGGGCAGTGTGTCAGTATCTTCTTTTTGTAGAATGGTGGAGAAATATGTGCTTGATTACAGCATCAGAAAAAGGAAGGTTGCTCCTGGGAAGCTGCTCTTCACTGCAGGCGTGTAACCAGGGTCTGCAGAGCAGGCAGGTCAGGAAGGGGGCTTCCCTTTTTGCGAATGGCAAATGAAATTTCTCACACCTGGTCAAAGCTTCTTTCTCTGTCGGAGGTATCATCCACAGCGGTAGAGAATCTAAATATGCAGGTGTCTTTATGAGCTGCCTCTGGTAGAATACAACAATGCAAAAATATTGTGACCTAAAAAAACTGTCTGAATTTGCACTGTTGGGCAAAGTTGTAAACATTACTGACATCTCTTGAAGTCAACTTAATTGTACTTTCTAGCATTCTTGCTTCATTGCTTTTGACTAGACTGACATATACTCATAATTATAGTATTCTTAATAATTACATCTATGTCCAAATGTCTTTAAGAAACCAGAACACACAACTAAGACTACTTGAGAAAAAAGCTTTAAAATGATTATAATGTTCATGAAAATGAATAGTTAGAAGCAAGTTTTGGGTAAAATCTTAAGAGCCATATTTGTTTCTGTCTTCCATTTCATTTCCCTTCTCTATTGAAAAGGATGCTCTCTGAGCTAGCATATGTTCAATGCTTGTGTAATATTTAGATTATCTTTGGAAAAGGATGGAATTTCCTTTTTACCACATAGTTAGCATACTTAATGGGACACAGTAAATTTAGATACAACTCCAGTGTTATTGAAAAGGGAAATAAAAACTTGAAAATTGTAGAAAATACTGTAATTTGAACACATTGTTTAATATGTCCATTTTAGCATGGTATACTAAATTTAGCAGAAAGGAGGAAATACGTTAATAAGAAAGTTACTTGAACTGGAAATAATAGTATAACTTATGGCCCTCTTGGAGAAGGCTTCAGTTGAATCTGCGACAGACTCAAAGTTGAGGATACTTAAAAAAGACAAAAAAATGCAAAGTATGCCAGAGAAAAGTCATACCAATTGATGACAGTCCAGTGACCAGTGCCCAATATCTACTGAAAATGGAAGAGGTTAGGAGAAGACAAATCATTCCAGTAATAACAAGCATCAAATACTTTGATATGTTTAATTGAGAGATTACATTCTCCTCTCTATAGCCTGGCTGAGAATTGACAGGTTTTTTAAACTTTTAAGTTCAGGGGTACATGTGCAGGTTTGTTATACAGGTGAACTTGTGTCATGGGGGTTTGTTGTACACATTACTGAATCACCCAGGTATTAAGCCTAGTACCCATTAGTTATATTTCTTGATCCTCTCCTTCCTTTCACCCTCTGCCCTCCAATAGGCCTCAGTGTCTATTGTTTTCCTCTAAGTCTTCATGTGTTCTCCTCATTTAGCTCCCACTTGTAAGTGGGAACATGCAGTATTTGGTTTTCTGTTCTTGTGTTAGTTTGCTAAGGATGATGGCCTCCAGCTCCATTCATATTTCTGCAAAGGACATCTCATTCTTTTTATGGCTGTGTAGTATTCCATGGTATAGATGCACCACATTTTCTTTATCCAGTCTACCACTGATGAGCATTTAATTTCATTCCATGTCTTTGTTATTGTGAATAGTGCTGCAATGAACATACATCTGCATGTGTCTTTATAATAGAATGCTTTATATTTCTTGGGGTATATACCCAGTAATGGGATTTCTGGGTCAAGTGGTATTTCTGTTTTTAGGTCTGAGGAATTTCCACACTGTCTTCCACAATGGTTGAACTAATTTCCACTCCCACCAACAATGTATAAGCATTCCTTTTTCTTTGCAACCTTGCCATCATATGTTACTTTTTTTTACTTTTTAGTAATAACCATTCTGACTGGTGCGAAATGGTATCTCATTGTGGTTTTGATTTGCATTTATCTAATGATCAGTGATGTTGAGCTTTTTTTCATATGAGTTTTGGCCACGTATGTCTTCTTTTGAGAAGTGTCTGTCCATGTCTTTTGCCCATTTTTTAATGGAGTTACTTATTTTCTTCTCGTAAATTTGTTTAAGTTGCTTATAGATGCTGGATATTAGACCTTTGTCAGATGCATGGTTTGCAAAAATTTTCTTACCTTCTTTAGATTGTCTGTTTACTCTGTTGATAGTTTCCTTTGGTGTGCTGGGGCTCTTTAATTATATCCCGTTTGTCAATTTTTTGCTTTCATTGCAATTGGTTTTAGCATCTTTGTCATGAAATCATTGCCTGTTCCTATGTTCAGAATGGTATTGCCTAGTTTGTCTTACAGGGTTTTCACAGTTTTGGGTCTTTCATAAGTTTTTAATTCATCTTGAATTAAGTTTTGTATATGGTATAAGGAAGAGGTCCAGTTTCAAGCTTCTGCATATGGCTAGCCAGTTATCCCAGCACATTTATTAAATAGGGGAATCATTTCCCCATTGCTTGTTTTTGTCAGGTTTGTTAAAGGTGAGATAGCTGTAGTTGTATGGGCTTGTTTCTTGGTTTTCTATTATGTAACATTGGTCTATGTGTCTGTTTTTGTACCGGTACCATGCTGTTTTGGTTACTGTAGCCCTGTAGTATAGTTTAAAGTAAGGTAGTGTGATGCCTCCAGCTGTGTTCTTTTTGCTTAAGATTGTCTTGGTTATTTGAGCTCTTTTTTGGCTCCATATGAATTTTAAAATGTTTTTTTCTAGTTCTGTAAACAATGTCAATGGTAGGTTGATAGGAATATCATTCAGTCTGTAAATTTCTTTGGGCAGTATGACAATTTTAGTAATATTGAGTCTTCCTATCCATGAGCATGGGATGGTTTTCCATTTGTTTGTGTCATCTCTGATTTCGTTTGTTTGTTTGTTTGTTTGTTTGTTTGAGATGGAGTCTCCCTCTGTCGCCCAGGCTAGAGTGCAGTGGCACGATCTCGGCTCACTGCGAGCTCCGCCTCCTGGGTTCAGGCCATTCTCTTGCCTCAGCCTTCTGAGTAGCTCTGATTTCTTTTAAGCAGTGGTTTGTAGTTCTCCCTGTAAAGAGCTTTCACCTCCCCAGTTAGCTATGATCCTGATTTGACTCTCAGCTTGACTGTTGTTGGTGTATAGGAATATTAATGATTTTTCCACATTGATTTTGTATCCTGAGACTTTGCTGAAGTTGTTTATTAGCTTAAGGAGCTTTTTGGCTGAGACTACAGGGTTTTCTAGATATAGAATCATGTCATCTGCAAACAGGGATGGTTTAGCTTCCTCTCTTCCTATTTGGATGCCCTTCATTTCTTTCTCTTGCCTGATTGCCCTGGCCAGGACTTCCAATACTTTGTTGAATAGGAGGGGTAAGAAAGGGCATCTTTGTCTTGTGTCACTTTTCAAGAAGACTGCTTCTAGCTTTTGTTCATTCAGCAGAATGTTGGCTGTGGGTTTGTCACAGATGGCTCTTTTTATTTTGAGGTATGTTTCTTCAAAACCTAGTTTATGGAGAGTCTTTAACATTAAGTGGTGTTACATTTTATTGAAAATATTTTCTCCATCTCTTGAGATAATAATGTGGTTTTTGGCTTAGTTCTGTTTATGTGATGAATCACATTGATTGATTTGCATGTGTTGAACCAACCATGTACCCCAGGGATGAAGCCTACTTGATTATAGTGGATAAACTTTTTGATGTGCTTCTGGATTTGGTTTGCCAGTATTTTGTTGAGGATTTTTACATTGATGTTCATTGAGGATATTGGCCTGAAGTTTCCTTTATGTTGTTGTTGTTCAGTCTCTGCCAAGTTTTGGTATCAGGATGATGCTGGTCTCATAGAATGAGTTGAGGAGGAGTTCCTCCTATTCAATTTCTTTGAATAGTTTCAGCAGGAATGGTACCGGATCTTCTTTGTACATCTGGTAGAATTCAGCTGTGAATCCATTTGGTCCTTGGCTTTTTTTGATTGGTAGGCTATTTATTACTGACTCCCAGGCACTGGAGGGGTAAGGAAAGCAAAACCCTCCCACGCAGAAAAGCACCAGCAAAGCAATGTGTGGGAGTTGTCGTGGGCCCTGGGGAAGCTGCAGTATGGGGAGGGGGCACGGAGGCTGTTGTTTGGCTGTAGGGGCTGCCATGCTGGAGCTCTCTGCTGATCAGGAACAGTCTGCCAGTGCAGAAGCTATGGTGCTGGCCCCCTGGACACCCAGGACTGCCCTGCCAGCAGGTGTGGCCATTCTGAGACCTGGGAGAAGCCATCAGACTAAAGGGTGCTCTAGTCGGACCAGCTTCATCTGATGGGCAACATCGCCTTGCAGAGTTCAGGTCTGACAGTTCCGTTAGAGCTAACATCTCCTATGGGAGCAAGTAAAGCCTAGGGAGATGGCTGTCCCTGGCTATGTTCTGCTATAGGTGATCCCACACCAAACCCTCTGGGCTCCACATCAGCTGGCGTGCTGACCCTATTACTTCTTTAAGCAGCTCTCCATGCCAATTTGAGTGTCCATGGTGGTCAAGGGGTCTCCTCCCACATGGGTTCTAGAGGCCCATGGTAAGAGCGGGTTACTCCTTGCCCGTTCAACTCACCTGTTCCCCTGGAGCCACTGGGGGCCGGGAACAAGTCCCAGCACACTATAGCACATGCAGCGTTCCCAGCTTTCTCCCCCTTTAGCCTAGCTTCTATGTCTTCCCTTCATCCACTCTCAGTGCCTTCCCTCTAACGATCTGTCAGGAGCACGCTAGTCATCTCAGTCCCTCAGTGAGAGATGTTCCACTGTATCTAATTGGACATCTTGCCACCAAATCGAGAAGTGACAAATATTATGAAAACAACCAACCAAAGAAGAAAATGAAAAAGGAAAAAATGGAAAAAGATAAGGCTTACTGAGATGAGAGAGATTAAATTTTGGATTCTAGACTGTGTAGCAAGAGCAGACTTCAGACAACCTGAAGCCTGAGTCTGCTGAGGAGTGCTGTGGGCTTTTAGGAAATCTATGTTTGTTTTTTTGAATATCTCAGTAAACACTCTGGAATGTGTGGGAATTATTTATATCAGTTGCTGCTGGTGAGTGGGCTGGACTTCAAAACAGCCAAGGTGAGGGAGATGTGGATATAAAGCCCTTCATGAAAATGGCTGAAGGAGCATCTCACTTCTGGTGGCATCCTCACTCCTTGTTGGTGACATCCTTCACATTTTACATCCTGTGTCATTAAATAAACTCTGGACCCTCTTCTGCTGGGATATTTTCATCCAAAACACCATCACACCATTGTAACCAACATGATGAAGTTTAACTACTCGTAGAAAGAGATAGCAGAACTAACTTCTAAATTAGCAAGGGGAAAATTTTTTAAAATATAAAAGTCAAATATGTAGTAATAAAAAAAGGCAGAAATAAATATATGCTTGAAAAACTAAAAGTAGCCAAGATAAACTCCCCTCTTAAAAGACACAGACTGGAAGATTACATTTTTTTAAATCCACATATATATTTTAGGTGAATCATGCTAGAACTCTCATGATAAATAAATGAAAATAATGGAATGGCAAAAATAATATCAGGGAAGTTCTGCACAAAGCAGAGTTCAGCAAATATGCTGTGGGGAAAGCCCCAGTGAATTTGAATCATACCAGTTTTCTAAGGTGTCACAGCAGACCCCCACACCAGTCCAAGCACAGCTGATCTCTCCTTCTCCTGGCAGAGAATAAGGAAAAAAGAATAAGGAAAGAATAAGAATAAGGAAAAACAGATGGAGATCATTAGCTCACCTCAGAAAGGTTCTTCCTCTTTGGGATTTTAGTTATCCTGGTAATCCTTGCTTATATAAATGAATGAGTTGAGGAGGAGTCACTCATCTTCAATTTCGTTGAATAGTTTCACCAGGAAAGGTACCAGCTCTTCTTTGTACATCTGGTAGAATTCAGCTGTGAATCCATTTGGTCCTGGGCTTTTTTCAGCTGGTAGGCTTTTTGATGCCTTTAAAAATAGGCTTGATTTTTTTCTTAATTTAGCTTTTCTAGGTCCAAGTAGAAGCGCTCGTTTGCTATGACCTCCTACATCCTCCTTGAAGTGGAAATCCCAGTTATCTATTAATCTTTCTCATTTTATTTGTCTCCCTCTTCATGCATTCAGTTGCCAAGTCTCATTGACTGTTTCTGCCAAGTTGCTTGAATTCGGTTCTATCTTTTCTTATTCACAACCACCGCTTTGGTTAGTCATTTGATTATCTTCCTAGGATGACTACAGTGACATCTAATTCCCCATTTCTAGTTTCAGTCCTGTACAACCAGTTCTCTAGACAGTTCTGTAAACTAATCATTGGTAAGTGCAGCTCCAATGATGTTGGTCTCCAGCTAAAATATTTCCATGGCTTTCTGACAAGGTATAATGTCAAATTTTGTTCCCAATTTAATGTCAAATTTTTGTCCCATGTTATCTCTTGTTTTATGATTCACATTGCTTACGCTTCATCCAAACGAGTCTACTTAGTGCTCCCTTAACATATCCCATACATTGCCCCTATTTGTCCTTTGTTCGTGTTATTCTCTCTACTTGACAAATTGACAAGTATTTATTCATTTACTCCTAAATATCTGCTTACAGAATCCTACCCATGATTCAAGTCACTGTTTAAATGCTGCCTACATCTTCATTTATGCTTCAACGGGATTTCATGATTTTGTCTGATTCTAAATCTTTCCGGTATGTAGTTTTTACTTGTCTTTTGGCACTTACTAAAAATTCTGTCCTATCTTATATTGATTTGTCTATCTCCACTACTAAAGTGTAAAATTTTGAAGTCAGGGACCTATTTGTACGATCTGGTAAAATATACACCTATTAAACCATTTTGGGCAGCAAAGGAGAATAATATTTGTAAAGCAACAAAACAATGAACCACATAATCTGTCTAATTGTACACAGATATTTTCTGATGTGAGAACCTATTCTCTCCCTTTTCTGCTTTGTTTCTCAGCATATTTCTGCCATTCTAGGAGTAGAAGATATTCACATTGCCTGTAATAAATACTTGGAGCAAAGTAAACCTCTTGCTTGGCTGTCTGTTTTAGCTTTTTCACCTTCAAAGCCTTTATATAGAGTTGATTTGGAGCAAGTACAAAATATTGCTCTAAGCAGCATATTGTCTTAGTTTATAATTGATCTTAAAGTTTAAATATTCAGTATTTGTCCACAAAGTGCTTTTAGCACCTCAGAAGAATAACATAATTCAAATACAAAGTGCCATTATGTTGTTATCTTCAGCTCTCAGTTTATGAGGCCATATTTATTACTCATGTAGTTGAATACTTTACATTTCTACAAATCCTTCCCAGAAACAGTCCCACCCTAAATAAAATTGTTCAAAGTGAAGATTCTTAGTTTTAAAGTTAAAAATAAATAAATGATAAAACTGCATAAAATGATCTGTTAAGCCCCATTTGGAACCAAAGAGCATCAGTGAGAAACTTTATAAGTGAAGCAGAGAAACATTTATTTGTGCATCAGCTAAACTCTGTTGCCTGCAAAGTATCAACTGTCATGTTCTGTAAAATGCTGTGAGTCATACAGATCCAGCAAGCACTTATCACTGCTTATCATCAGCCTATGTGGACTCCAAGCTTGGAGAAAACAAGCATAAGGGTCTAAAGCCTGAAATGATTAATAACATAGTTGAAAGAGATTATAAAAGGAGAATTCTTTCTTGTCATTGGATAATCTGTTATAAGCTATTTGGGCTGTATCTACATTTAATAAAATAACTACTTAATTCAGTAAACCTGGTTTAAAAATGTGCAAACTAATAAGTGTAAGTCATGTAAATATAGTGTAAATAAATATCATAAATATAGTGATTTGCATAATTTTAAACCAAATGTTCCCTGTCTGTGAACTCCAGGAACAAATTTAAAAGCCCCAGAGGGGGAGGAGTGTAACAGAGGAGTAAGAGTGTAACCCTAAAACCAGACCGCCTAGGGTCGGATTCCCAGCTCAACAATTAGCTTTACAGCCTTGAGTAGGTTGATTATAATTGCTCAAGGTATACCATTAGCCTGTATACCACTAACCTTGATTGCAGTATCAGTTACTGAGTATATACTTTTGTCAATACCCATTTAACTAAACACTTAAGATCTGTGCACTCTGTTTTATATAAGTCATATGCAATAAAACAGAAAAAAATGTTTAAAAATAGCATTCCTATATGAAGAGAAAAAAATCACAATAGTTATCACATATGTTTGTTACAGGGATTAAATAAGATAACACATGTAGCCCATTAGCATTGCTGCCAGTTTAGTATGATTTACAAAAAAAAGAAAAAAGAAAAAAAGATAACACATATAAAGTACCCTACAAATTATAATTATTTGAGTAAGGGACCAAAATTTTGCAAGGTAAATATTACTATCCTTTTTGTTTATTTGTTTTAAATTAATGAGGAGGCCTGGAGCAGTGGCTCATGCCTGTAATCCCAGCACTTCTGGAGACTGAAGTGGATGGATCACTTGAGCCCAGGAGGTCTAGGCTACAGTGAGCTGTATGGCGCCACTGCACTCCAACCTGGGTGACAAAGCAAGACCCTGTCTCAAAATAATAATAATAATAGGGCCGGGTGGGGTGGTTCATGCCTGTAATCTGAGAACTTAGGGAGACTGAGGCAGGTGGATCACTTGAGATCAGGAGTTCGAGACCTGCCTGGCCAACATGGTGAAACCCCGTCTCTACTAAAAATACAAAAATTAGCCAGGCGTGGTGGCGCACGCCTGTAATCCCAGCTATTCTGGAGGCTGAGGCAGAAGAATTGCTTGAACCTGGGAGGCGGAGGTTGCAGTGAGCTGAGATCGTGCCACTGCACTACATCCTGGGTGACAGAGTGAGACTCCATCTCAAAAATAAATAAATAAATAATAATTAATTAATGAGGAAGCATAGTCTTAAAAATTTATACAGTCATCCCTCAGTATCCATGGGAGATTCATTCCAGGACACCTGATGAATACTAAAATCAACAGATACTCAAGTCCTTGACATAAAATGGTGTAGTATTTGCATTCTCCCATATACTTAAAATCACCTCTAGATTCCTTATAATGTATAATACAATGTAAACGCTATGTGAATAGTTGTTATACTGTATTGCTTAGGTAATAATGATAAGAAAAGTCTCTACGTGCTTAGTACAGATGCAATTTCAAAAAAAAAAAATATGTTTGATCTGCCATTGGTTGAATCCATGGATGTGAAGGGCCGATTGTACTAACTTACCAAAGATTTGAAGCTGAGCTTTAAATTCTGATCTGTTGAATGTCAAAGTTTTCTTCACTGTTCGGATAGAAAATTACAATGTGGACCCTCTTTAGGAAGTTTGGCTGGATCGAATGAACAGTTTGGTATAAATCCTGTTCTTTTCCTGTAGTTTAACCATGGGAAAAGCACTCAAGTGATTCAAATGTTTTAGTAAAAATATTCTGAACACAGAAAATTCAAATTTGAAAGTTTACAATTGAAAATCTTAAACTGGATACAGCAAGGGAGGGATGAAAACATTATGGAAAATGAGAAATTCATGCTTGTTGTCTGTTAAATACTAAGGGAATATTTTGCTGTTTCAAATCTGTTTAGAACTAGTACTTTTCAGATGGACAGCCTAATAAATGGTGGTAGAAAACAGATAAACTTTGTGTATGACTTTTCGGAGAAATATACATCACCATGAAAAATACATAAACATAAAATTAGGTACAAACTATGTTAGTTATATGGTTTGAATAAAAAGAAAATCATTATGAAATATACAGCTTGTCTGTATGAACCTATTTCCAAATGACACTTTGTAGGTTATGAAATATTCACCTAAAATTATCATTTGTATATAAAAGACTTACAAAAAAGTTCCCAAATTTCTTCTAAATCACAGTTGAATTTAGTTCCACTTTTTAGCTCATCTCCATTTGCCATACAAAGAAGGTGATCCTGAGAATTAAGTAGCACTTTAAATAATATATTATCAGCTTTGATTCTATATTAATATCATAAACTCATTCATATCTTAAGAGTCATTCTCTTTGATTTTTGAAATTCTGACATTTTAATGAAACTATGTAAAGGCTTTGACTATTCTTTTGGAAAACCTCATTTAAAACACATCAGTAGCATCATCTTTATGTAAAAAAATCAATGTTTCTGTCATTTACTCATTAAAATAGTACTAGCTACATGTTCAGAAAGAGAAAAAAAAACCTGTGCAAAGTGTGATTGGTTTAGAAAGGCATCCTCAGAGAACTTTCAACTTAGCAAAGGGAAACAGAATTCATACTGAAATGACCATCATAGACATTAATATTTAAGGATGTCATTTAATACAAGGGCAGTAGGCTAAAAGTAAGAAAAATATTTCTGGAAAGGTAGCTTACTCTGAACGTAGAAAGTTCAAACTGAAAGTTTGTAATTAAAAATCTTATATTTGATACAGTGCTAATATAGAAGATTTAACAGAGAGTGATTCAATGAGAAAAACTAAAATGAGCAGAGACACAAAAACACAAGAGCAGAGACACAAAAATAGGAAAATAATAAGAAGATTAATACCAAGTGGTATAACTACAAATTTTAGCTAGTAGAGAAATAGGAGATAAACATTAGAAAAGATGGTTGGTGGCAGATTGGGAAGGTCTGAAATGCCAGAATAAAAAATTTAGACTTTTATTCCCCAGGTTGTGAAATGCTGGCTTTGTCTTTATTCTAAGCAGTGGTTTTCAAAGTATGGTCTTAGGAATCTTGGGGTCCTCAAATGAGTCTCACGAGGGGTTTTATGGGGTCAAAACTATTTTCCTAATACTATGACAGTAATAGCAGTTGTCACTCTCACTGCCCCAGAGTTTTCAGTGCAGTTTTCCAAGATGTGTGAAGTAATGTAACAATCCAGGTGTCTTCTCTTAAGCAAGACATTAAAGAGAGTTACAAAAGCATAAACACATGCCATTTTTCTCAATAATCATGTTTTTGTTTTGGAAAATGTTTATTTTTCATAAAAATATATTATTTATATAAACATGTAATGGTGTATTATAGGTATTTGAAAATAAATTAATACATATTTTTAGATGTTCTCATTTTTTATTTCTCAACTAAATAAAAATATATAACCTACCTAAACAAAAGCTCTTTGAGGTCTTCATTATTTTTAAGTTTAAAGTGATTCTGAGACCAAAATATGTGAGAACCCTAACAGTAATCTGGTCTTGATATAGACTCAATCATGACCTCTAGTGGATACATCCAGCCATTTTGTAAACTTGGGGACATCAGATTCAGTCACCAAAATTGAAAGAAAAAAAATCATTTGAAATCTCACTGTCATTTCTTCTTGAGAATTCATTCATAATCTTCTATCATAGGTACCAAATCTAGTTTCAGGTACAGTGGCTAGAGCTAAGGTTTTCCAAGGTATCCCTGGATCACCTGCTTCAGAATCTCCTGTGAGATAGGCTTACAAGGAAGATTCCTGGGCCTTACCTAGAACTTTCAGAGTTCCTTGTGATGCAGCCCATCTGCATTCCATCAAGAACCCCACAGTGTTCCTATCAACACTGACATTAAGATTCTTGTTTCAGTATATTTGTGCTGTATATTTGTGCTGTACTTAAGAGTTTACAAAGAATCACCAAAAAATGGTGGTTAAGACTTACATGGAGTCAAAGACTTTTGCTCACTTGTAATTTCAGTGCTCACAGACTTAGGTGCTTTTCCACTAGAAGATATATTGTTATCAGGCAGGCATTTAGAACCTAAAGTTGATGGGTCTGTCCAGAGATAAGAAGTACCTACATGTCCCTATTGAGACCTTAATTCATCAGAGAACCACTCTACCCTCATGAAGGAGGAAAGTATGAGTCAAACCTGCACTTCTAAGACTAACATGCAAAAGAATCACTAGAGACTGCAAAGCTTAAAATATTTACTATCTGATGATTTACACAAAATTTGCCTACCTCTTGGTCTAGATCAATGCTTTCTAAGTTAACAAACAAATAAATCTTCTAGGGATCCTGTTAAAATGTGGCTTCTGATTCAGTGGATCTGGGGCCAAGATTCTTATTTCTAATGAGCTCCCAGGAAATGCTGCTGAGCTGCTGGCCACCTGAGAGCAGGTTTGAAATGCAGAACCCCAGGCCTGAGGGCATGCCCACTGACTTGGCAGGTGCCTTTCACCAGGAAGCACAGGTAATCCTCATGCCAGTGAATGATTACACCGGAAACACTGGTGTAATCTACTTGGCAGGTGCCTTTCACCAGGAAGCACAGGTAATCCTCATGCCAGTGAATGATTACACCGGAAACACTGGTGTAATCTACCAAAAAGAGAGCATGGTTTTTGACTTCTGACAAAGCTGCATTGGAATCCCACTCTTATTTGTTAGGTGTAAGAATGCAACATACAATTCAAACTCTCCTAACATCCTCTTTTTCCTCTTTAAAGTGATGACAGAAATACTTTATCCACCCACATCATAACCTTGTTGTGAAAGTGGAACGAGACAACGGAAACAATTGCTGAATAATAGCTAACACATACTGATGGCTAAACCACTGCTGTGAATAATTTACAAACAAAGAAATCAAGAAACTGACAAAGAAATTCAGAGTAGTGGAACAACTTGTTTGAATTCAGGCAGAGAAGGGTAGAACTGGTATTCATTCTTGGCTCATATTATCTACTCCTGCCCTCTTAAAGGCCCCCCAGCCCTGTTCAAATGTCTGTGTTGATGACTTCTATCATGATTTGTGAACATATTCCGAGACACATCTCTATGCACAAATGAAAGAAACCTACAGTCTGGGCCAATAGGAAAAATGTTGCAAACCTCAGTACACACACCTGACCTTGCCAAAACATCAAAAAGCAATGAAGTAAATATAAAGTTATCCTGATCAAAATCCTATGTTAGGACAATTTTGTTTAATGAAGATTAGGCTACAAAAAATATCCACCAATAGACTACTTTTATGATGACTATATTACATGCTGGAGGAGATAGCAGTGTAAAAGCCCCTCAATTATCTAGTTTCCTTGTCTTTAAAATCACCTTAGAGATTGCTCTCAGGGCAGTTTTGACACCAAAGCCTCCATCTGCTTATAATCTCCCTTGCCTTCTGAGAGCTATTTCAGTCCTTGCTATTTTGCTCAGCAGGAAGTTACCATCCCTGCTACTCACTTTTATTTTTCCTTCCTGCCCTTATTAGAGGTCACAGTCCTTGAAAGCTCTTTGGAAAAGCTTTATAAAAGGCAACAGCATCCTCTACTGACCGTGACTCATAATGTCAAAGGGGCACCAACTCTAGCATTTGAGCATGATTTGTGTTACTTCTGCTTTAGTACCCTTATCAGGGATTTGTTTTATGTCCTTATTTTATGCTGATTTTCATATTAAAATGAAACATTGGTGTGTGAACTAATTTTGAGTAGTAAAATAAAACGGTTTTCAGCAGAATAGTACACCAGGTGTTGTTTCGAAAAACATAATTCTTTGCACATGGCATGGCCTTGTTTCAGAACCTCCAGGGCTTGCATTGTGATTCTTTGCCTAAGTCTTGTCACAAATTCCACATGACATTTTTCCCACCATTGATACTTCCAGCACCATAGGGCCTGTCAGATCACATGGTCCAAGTGGCAGGGCTGCCTGGACCCCAATCTGAATGAGCTATAAGCCCTTTCCCATTCTAGACCCAATTCATAGAACCCACACACTATCCCATAATTCAGTATAAGAGCCAAAGCAGTGTTTTTAGTTGTAGAATATGTTGCCTCAGAACCCGAAGAAGTCTTCCAGCTATTTTGCTCTCTTTTTCATGGTAAGAGCTGTAAGATACGAAAGTTTGATTTTTATCAGGATAGGATGTCCCAGCAGAGCTCTGATCACTAAAATCCCTAAACTCATAGGTTTCTGTCAGGTTTCGACATTTTTATGGGGTTTATCTCCCCTCCTCTGGAGTGGGTATGTTTTACTTAACGAGACCTCCATCATCCACTTCTTGCTCATCTAATCCAGTCTACATATGACCATCAATGTAATGGATCAATGTGATGATCAAAGATGACCACATGATCTGTATTTCTTTGGAGTATGACTGTCACAGAAGATGAGAAAATTAATACAGTCTTGAGGTGAAGCATAATTGTAAATGTAACTTTTTGGGTCCAATCCATGTGATTATTAACCGTTTCTAATCTTCTTTCCTTTTGGGGATAGAAAAGAACAAATGTGGTAAATCAGTGGCTGCAGACCATGTGTCTGAGGTCATATTAATCTGTTATAGCAAAGATACCACTTCTGCCACCAAGACTGTGTTGAGAATTACTAATTGCTTGAGTTTGTGGTAGGCTATAGTCATCTTCTAGGATTCATCCAGTTTCTTCAGCATACGAACTGGTGAATTAAATGGAAATAAGATGGGAAACACTATCCCCAGAACCTGGATTCGTTAGATCCTTAAGGGCACTAATCTCTGCCATCCTCCCTCAATATCACTACCTCCACAATGTGATAAGACTTCCAGACTGGGTGTGAGATTTGGAGACCTCCATCTTCCCTACTATGACAAATCTCACCCTACAGGCCAAGGACCCAATGTGAAATTGTACCAACTGCCATGTGTTTCAATCCCAGTTGTACCTTCAGATTATAGGAATGATCACCAGGTGAACCTATGGATCTATGGACCTAGCGAACCCCATATAAATCAGAACATAGCCAGGATTCCATTTATTATCTGGACCCCATCCTAATGGTTACGATGACATTTCATGTCTCCAGATGTAAGTATTATCTCAGACACAGTATCTAATGGTCTCTGAAATGCATAGACATTCCCATTTCCTTAGTGCACAATATCTGAGTAAATGTCCATAGATGTTTCAGAGGAAGGATTGGGAAAACTATTAGCATATAAATTCACTGGGATTTGGCAGTCTTTCCTCCTGGGGACCAAGCCACTCCTCAATCAATGGGTGTTGGGTCTGAAAATTGCCTCAAGTCCAAAAATTTGGCAAAGAATGACTGTGCTTGGCCTCTTTTGATGTCTTCTACTGGTACACGCTGAGTAATGCCCTTGTTGACTCCCCTCATATTTTGACCCTTTAGATGACGTGTTCTGTTGACTATCTCCATAACTCTCAGCAGGGCAGGCCTCCTCAAATGCCACTTCTGCAGCTTCTGCCAGTACATGTTGGCTAGGTCTTGCAGCTCCTTTGGGAAATATCTCTTTTCCTTTGTTATAAAGCCCAGTAAGTCCCTAGCTGTGTCATGCTGTGACTTAATCCTACTTATAGGTCCAGTGTCCTAGTGCCCAGGAGGAGAGGGAAGGGCAGATCCAGAAAGAGGTACCTAAAACTTTGTGGAAGAGGGGCCTTTGCATCATCTTTCAGAATGCAGGGTGTACTGGTTCATACTAGGGAGAGGCTGGCCATTCCTGTAGGCTCAGAAAGTTCAGAAGTCTTTCAGTTCAAAACATTTGGAGGAATATCAGGCTAGATGACTCTCTTCATGTGTCCCAGGGTTTCCCAAACAGGTCCTACCCTTAGTTTGTCTTCTTTTTGCTTCCTTTTGTTGCTAACGTTGATCTTACAAGCTGTGATCGTGTTTTGCTTTTATTTAAAATTACAAAATATTCTGAGTCTTTCTCCAACCTACAAGTTGTTTGGAAGTTTTGTTTTCCAAATTAAATTTTCTGACACCATTACATTTTCACATTTTTTCTTGAAGGTCTGTCCATTTTTACTTTTATTTTGAAGCTATGAGTTTGGGTGCGTGGGTTCAGGATTGCAATATCTTTCTGATAAATATTTTCTCTGGTTGTGTCAGAGGCATTTGAACCAGAGTGACTCCATCTTGAATAGGGGCTGTGTAAAATAAGACTGAGACCTATTGGGCTGCATTCCCAGGAGGCTAGGCATTCTTAATTACGGATGAGATAGGAAGTTGGCACAAGATATAGGTCACAAAGATCTTGCTTATAAAACAGGTCGTGGTAAAGAAGCTGGCCAAAACCCCCCAAAACCAAGAGAGCAATGAAAGTAACCTCTGGTCATCCTCACTCCTCATTATATGCTAATTATAATGCATTAGCATGCTGAAAGACACTCCCATCAACACCATGACAGTTTACAAATGCCATGGCAACATCAGGAAGTTACCCTACATGGTCTAAAAAGGGGAGGAACCCTCAGTTCCAGGAATTGCCCACCCCTTTCCTAGAAAACTCATGAATAATCTACCCCTTGTTAAGCATATAACGAAAAAAAGTATTCTTACACAAGCAGCCCATGCTGCTGCTCTGCCTATGGAGTAGCCATTTTTTATTCCTTTACTTTCCTAATAAACTTGCTTTCACTTTACTCTATGGACTCACCCCAAATTGTTTCTTGGGCAAGGTCCAAGAACCCTTTCTTGGGGTCTGGATCAGGACACTTTTTCAGTAATAGTTGTTTGTAATAACTGTCTTTACCTTTTCCAATGCTTTAGGCTTAAAGAACATTTTGCAAATTTTAGTAATTCTACAAGGTTCATACTTACCTAAAATATCTCTTCCTCAACCCCTTATTTTTAACTTTTGCAGTCACTACGTTTTATATGCATTTCTTTAAAGCACATAAGCTGGACTTGAAAAACGAAAACAAAACCAAAATTACTGATATATCTTGATTCAGTTTTGCTGCCTATTTTGTGCTATTTTTTTACCATGCTTTCTCTTTGCTTATTTTATTTTCCTCCGTATCTCCTCCCTTGATGAAGTTTTGTTTATATTCTCTTTCTCTTATCCTTGTTTAGAAGTTAGAACTTTCAATAGTCACCCTTATAATTTTAAACATGCTTATTTAACTAAAGTCTGAATTTTGTCTCTCTACTTTATTCCCGAACAAAATGAGATCTTCAGAAAGCTTTAATTACAAATCACCCTCCTACCTCTTTCATACTCGTTGTAGGTCAGCATTTTAATTTTTTAAAAAAGGACATTTTTATTGTTAGTTTTTGCAGTCAGGGCTTATTCAGATTTACACAAATGTTAACTAAATCTTTGCATTTACATTCTGAGATCCATGCCTTTACTACTGATGTGAAATTTTTAATGGTCAGTAAAGGGTCCATGAGCAGGTCATTGAGCAAGGGTCCATGAGTAGGAAACACAGTCTTTGTATGAAAATAACTTTATTCCACATTTATTGCTATTTTTCTGAGTATACAACATTAGAATGACTGTTCATTTCCCTCTGCACTTTGAGCTTGGCTATGCATATTGTGGTTGCTGCTGCTCTATCTTATCCAGCATCTCTGCAGTGAGGGGGAGGCCTATGTTACCCCAGCTCACAGAGTGGCTGTAACCAGAAGATTTCTCTAAGAAAAGCCTTTGATTAGAGCCTCTTCAAGTTGGGATTTCCTTTCAAACAAAAAAAAAATCTAATTTTTAAAGCTGGCTTTGTCTACTCATGTGTTGAAGATATGAGCAGGGTTTATAAAATATTTTCCCACTACACAGCCCAAGTCTAAATGAACCAGATTAATTCTTCCTCTTTGTCCCATTGTACCCTGCACCAACTTGAATTATAGCACTGTCACAAACAAATTCACTTACTTTGCATATGCCTAGCTCCCACACTAGAATGTAAACATGATGAGGGTTGAAAAGTTACATACTTAGAATTGTATCCCTAGCTCTTCATAGGGTACGTATATAAACAGTGTTTCTTAAATGATGCAATGGATAAACAAGTTATGTTTTCTTTCTTTTCTTTTTTTTTTTCATAGTTAGGGTCTCAATCTGTCTTCTATGCTGGAGTGCAGTGGCACAATCATGGCTCACTACAGCCTCAAACTCCCAGGCTCAAGCAATCCTCCTGCCTCAGCCTCCCAAGTAGCTGAGACTACAGGCATACTCCATCATGCTCTGATAATTTTTAAAAAATTTTAGTAGAGATGGGGTCTCACTACGTTGCCTAGGCTGGTCCTGAACTCCTGAACTCATGTGAGCCTCCTGCTTTGGCCTCCCAAAGTGTTGGGATTATAGGTGTGAGCCACCGTTCCTAGCCAGTGATGTTTTCAACAGTGGGAAATCTTAGACCTACTTCTGAATTTCAGTGGCTGTTCTAGTCCACTCTCATGCTGCTATAAAGAGTTGCCTGAGACTGGGTAATTTACAAAGGAAAGACATTTAATTGACTCACTGTTCTGCATAGCTGGGGAGGCCTCAGTAAACTTATAATCATGGTGGAAAGAAAAGCAAACACACCCTTCTTCACATGATGGCAGGAAGGAGAAGTACCAAGCAAAGCGGGAAAAATTCCTTATAAAACCTTCAGGTCTTGTGAGAACTCACTCACTATCACAGGAATAGCAGGATGGGGGTAACTGCCCCAATGATTCAATTACCTCCAACTGGGTCCCTCCTACAACATGTGGAGATTATGGGAACTACAATTCAAGATGAGATTTGGGTAGGGACACAGCCAAACCATATCATTTCACCCCAGCCCCTCCCAAACCTCATGTCCTCACATTTTAAAAAACAATCATGCCTTCCCAACAGTCCTCCAACATCTTAATTCATTCTAGCATTAACCCAAAAGTCCAAATCCAAAGTCTAATCTGAGACAAGGCAAGTCCCTTCTGCCTATGAACCTGTAAAATCAAAAGCAAGTTAGTTACTTCCTAGATACAATAAGGGTACAGGCACTGGATAAATACACCTGTTCCAAATGGGAGAAATTGACCAGAACAAAGGGACTACAGGAACTCATGCAAGTCTGAAATCCAACGGAGCAATCAGTAAATCTTAAAGCTCCAAAATGACCTCTTTTGATTCCATGTCTCACATCTAGATCATACTGATGCAAGAGGTAGGTTGCCAAGGCCTTGAGCAGCTCCACCCCCATGGCTTTGCAGGGTACAACCCCCCTCAAAGCTGCCTTCATGGGCTGGCATTGAGTGTCTGTGGCTTTTCCAGGTACATAGTGCAAGCTGTCAGTGGATTTACCATTCTGGGGTCCAGAGGATGGTGGCCCTCTTCTCACAGCTCCACTGGGCAGTGCCCCACTGGAGGATCTATGTGGGGGCTTCAACCCCCCATTTTCTTTCCACACTTCCCTAGCAAATGTTCTCCATGAGGTCTTCACCCCTGCAACAAACTTCTACCTGGACATCCAGGAGTTTCTATACATCCTTTGAAATCTAGGCTGAGGTTCCCAAACCTTAATTCTTGACTGCTGTGTACCCCCAGGCTCAACACCACATGAAAGCTGCCAAGGCTTTGGGCTTGCACCCTCTGAAGACATGGCCTGAGCTGTATGTTGACCCCTTTTAGCTATGGCTGGGAAGCAGGGCACCAAGTCCCAAGACTACACAAACCAGCAAGGCCCTGCTCCCAGCTAATGAAACCATTTTTTCCTCCTAGGCCTCTGGGCTTGTGATGGGAGGGGCTGCCATGGAGAAGTCTGACATGCCCTGGAGACATTTTCCCCATTGTCTTGGCAATTAATATTTGATTCCTTGTTACTTAGGCAAATTTCTACAGCAGGTTTTAATTTGTCCTCAGAAAACGGGTTTTTCTTTTCTATCACATTTTCAGCCTGCAAATTTTCCAAACTTTTATGCTCTGCTTCCTTTTTAAACTTGTTTCAATTCCAAAGCATATCTTTGCAAATACATGTAACTGAATTCTTTTAACAGCACCCACGTCACATCTTAAAAACTTTACTGCTTAGAAATTCCTTCTGACAGATACCCTAAATCATCTCTTCCAAGTTCAAAGCTCCACAGATATCTAGGGCAGGGACAAAATGCCACCAGGCTCTTTGCTAAAACATAGCAAGAGTGACCTTCATTCCAGTTCCCAACAAGTTCATCATCTCCATCTGAGACCACCTCAGCCTGGACTTCACTGTCCATATCAGTTTCAGCATTTTGGTCAAAGCATTCAACAAGATTCTAGGAAGTTCCAAACTTTTCCACTTCTTTCTATATTTTTCTGAGCCCTCCAAACTGTTCCAACTTCTGCCTGTTACCCAGTGCTAAAGTCACTCCCACATTTTTGGGTATCTTTACAGCAGTGCCCCACTCAGTACCAATTTACTGTCTTAGTCCATTCTCATGCTGCTATAAAGAACTGCCTGAGACTGGGTAATTTATAAAGGAAAGAGGTTCAATTGACCACATGACTGGTGAGGCCTCAAGAAACTTACAATCAAGGGGAAGAAAACACATTCTTCTTCACATGATGGCAGGAAGGAGAAGTGCCAAGCAAAGGGGAAAAAGCCCCTTATAAAATCATTGGATTTATGAGGACTCACTCACTATCATGTGAACAGCAGCATGGGTGTAACCTCCCTCATGATTCAATTACCTCCCAACAGGTTACTTTCATGACACATGGGGATTATGGGAACTACAATTCAAGATGAGATTTGGGTGGGGACACAGCCAAACCATATTAGTGGTGGTTCAGATATTTCCCAGACTTCCTTACTAAGGCAAGTTGTCTACAATCTCAACTAGGTGAGTCATGTAGAATCTCAATAAGCTGGGGCTTTGCCATTAACGAATACATCTTTATTTCAGTAAAGTCACTCATAAGCTTCTTCATAATAATAATAAAAACATTGTACCACTTTATGAGGAGCACTTATATTTGAATTTGATGTGCATTCTGAAAGGTGTTTGCAGAACAGCTATCCTTGGAACAGACAAGACTAGAGGTAGGTATGTCTCACCAGAAATGTACAATCAGATATGTTTTTACTTTCAAACAAGACTTCATACGTTTTCACATTTGCTAAAACCTATTAGACCTTAGAGAAGCAGGGCTTTTATTTTGCATGGTTGTAAAATTCATGTCTTAATCCCCAAATTTTATTTACAAACATAGACTAAAAGATTCAAAGAAGCCATGTTAGCCTAGAAAAGAAAGTTAATAATTTTATGTGGGTTATGATTTGGCATATGGTTAGAATTAGAAAGTGACCTCTATCTCTACATTTTTGAGAGAACTGCCTCTGGCAACAATAAACACAGACTGATATTAAGTAGAGTTTGCATAGTGATCTTTTTTCTTTTCTTCCCTGTTCTTTGCTTCAGAAACTGATTCTGGTTAATTCAACACAAAATAAATTATTAAAGCATATCCAGTTGCTTTATATAGCATAAATATAAGCTATATATTATATATATCTGAATTATAAATAATATATATATATCTACATTATAAATAATATATAGCATAAATATAAAGCAAATAGCAGGAAGAAAGGCCAAAATCACTCCCCTGGTTGGTGCATTGAAGATTTGCTGACATAGCAGCTGTGCATTGGACTCGTCAGCTTGCTCTACTGATGCATGATGCTACCACAAGAGCTCCCGCTGCTGCCTCTGGGCCCTGAATCTAGGCATCACCAATGTGCCATCTGTCACTGGTGTGTACTGCACTGCTTCTACTTCTCGGAGTCACTAACTTCTGATGAAAATCAGTGATGGTGCATCCGACTGTTGGAGCTGAGGTCATATGGCTGGGTCTTAGTTGCAAGGGAGGTCAGGAAAGCAAGTTGTCTGATATTTTCAGCCTCTACACTGGGAAACATGATCCACCTGATAAAGTGGGGCATGCATGAAACATAAGAAAAATGATGTAGATACTAAACACAAAATAAATGATGACTTTTCTCCAGGGAATGTCTCCAGCAATATTAAACTATCTTTGCCCGAGATTCCATGCAACTTTCCTTTTCAGTTACTTTTTCTCACACCCTTCCCTAAATCCCAAGTCTGGGATTTGCCCCACCTATACCTCAATGACACAATACCTCTTTTTTTTTTTTTTTCTGGCTAGTCCTAATTAAAAACAAAACAAAAGCAAAACTCCAACACTTGCTACTTGAGAAGATACTAAAAACTACATACCAAACTAATTATATACTCTGTGATGACAGGCACTGTGTTGACTTGCTCAATTATTCTTAGCCTAGTGTCTTGGCTAGAGTTGTTTTCAATAAACACATGCTGAATGGCTTTGGGAAATTCATCTCTATCGAATTATGCCATTAGGCAAGGCTCTGGGAAAGTTGATTCCTCTTGGCTATCCAGACCTTGTTCAGAGAAAGCAGAGAGATACCCCTTCATGTGTCAAATTTGATATACTGGTGGTGGTTACCCAGCAAACTATACTAAGAGTTTTGAGGATATATCCAGATTGATTAGTAGTAGGAAATGTCTGGAATGATTAATGCCTACTCTGGGTGCCAAATAGGAGAGTACTGGCACGTTTCCTGGTATCTACCATCTCTGGTGTAAATACAGATACATCATTATTACATTTTTAAAATTTTGTTTTAAAAAAAAGCAAAAGAGGTTTTTTTAAAAAAAAAAAAAAAAAACACTACTTTTATGAAATGATGGAAAGACAGAACCAAAAGTCAGAATACTAACTGATGGAATAGGTAAGTGTTGCCCTGTAAAGAGAGTCCTTGTGCTAATGTAACTGAAGTTGGCTACACTCTGGCTTGGTTGGCACCTTCACAGATACCTCACATTGAGATCATCTTTTTCGACCATCTGGGTTACACATTTGATGAAGCTGCTTAGAAAGCACTTGACGTTACCTTCCAAGATGGTTTTATGATAGGTCATGCCAAGGCATTCATTATGTGATATGTTGAAACAGAAGAGAAATTGGGCAAGGGAAAAGAGCAGAGAATTAAGAGGAATATCAGAGGAAAAAGGAGTCAGAAGGGGTAGAAACGGCAAGGTCTAAATGAAACCAATATTGAGAGGTCTAATCCACACATTGGACTATGGCTAATTCTTTCCAAGGTGAGGGGTGATTGCTAATTCAGAGCAGGTCAGGAGCACAGCAGTGGTGTTCAGTAGAGATGGATGGTGAGAGCATCAGATTTAAGTCAGATGGTCCAAGATGATCTATACTGCGAATAATGTATGGAAAAGCAGAAAGCCTCCTCATTTTCCTTGGGACTTGTGTTTCCAAGAGGCAACACTTCCTCTACTCCCCACTACATACACAAAATGTTTGTATGCTTTAGAATTAGTTTACAAAAGTATTGACCCTACAGCTCATCATGACAATAGTAATGATAGCTAACATTTATGAAAACTTATTATGTGCCTGACTTAGTGCAATATTTTACATATTAATATCTGCAACAAAATGAGACAGGTACTATTAACATTCCCATGAAACTCAAAGAAATGAAGTGATTTTCCCAAGATCACAGGGCATACATAAGCAGTAGAGCTGGAGTTTTGACCTCAGAACCAGTCTTCTACTAACTATAATGCTTTCAAAGCTGCTTTCTATATTTAAAATAAAGGGATTTTGCTAATTGGGCCATTTGTACTACTGAAAACATTTTTAGAAGAATAGCTCATTTAACTTCACAATTTTTATGCTAGGAAGGTAAGCAAGACGTTTTTTCTTCTATTCGTTTTGCAATTGAGAATACTGAAGTTCAGATTGTATCAGTGTTTTGCTATGAGACCACACATCCAAAAAGTGGCAGAGCACATCAAAAACTTGGGTTTTCTTAATTATAAAACACTGGGTATAAAACTGGGAAGGGAGTAAATCTGTGCTTTGACATATGTAAATTGAACAGTTTTCTGTATCACAAAAGTGAAGAGTAGATTGATAAGCTACCCCTGAACAGTTTTTTACTCATATTAAATACCAAGTAGCTTTACACATTTAACAAATAGTAACTGCCTACTAGTGCACCAGACACAATTTATACATATAAACTTTCACAGCTGAAAAGTACCTTAGAAGCTATTTGTTTTGAATTTCTGATTTTATAGCTGAGGAAAAAAAACCCAAGTGGTGAACTTATTCAATGTTACCTTATTCATTACTGCTACACCCTGGTCCAGAAAGCCTCTGTTCACATTCCACATTTCCCCCCTTTATAGAATAAAAATTCCTGAACAAAATTATTACATGAAAAACTTCTTTATTTTCTCCTGGAGGTCAAGGAAGATTTTGTATTAAGAATGTTCTCAGATTGAAGTTGTAAAAAGAATGCATGTATGTATGAATGTAGGATATTAATATAGATGTCGATATTGATGTTAAATTGGGTTAAAGATGACTCAAAGATAGTTCACCTAATGCATTGCAATAGTTGTGCCTCAAGATTTCCAAGAAACTACGGAAGAAATTAGGTTGGCAATTTTTCTTGATTCTTCTGAGGAATCATTATGGCCAGCAGATGCCACTGTTGTCAGTTGTAAATATTCTTTCAAGTTTCAAATATGGAAAATTACTAGAAAAAGGGGTAAGTGAAAAGTAGCAAAAGTAATCCTGTTATCTTTTAAAGATCGAGTAGTGCAAGTACTGTATAATTGAATCCTATTATTTACCTTTTAGCAAAATATTTAAGTAAACACTTAGCAAATAAAGACACTCTAAAATTATAAGAAAAAAATTAACAGGGGAAAGAATGAGTTCTCTATGTTTGAAAATCCTACTCATTTTTAAAAATTAGAAGTCCATACGATGGTCAATGTTGGCTGGTAGCTACATTTAGTAGCCAAGATATATTTTATCCTGATGAGTGACACTGAGGGAGAATAAAATAAATTAATTCTGTTCCTTTTTGTTATTATAGCATCATAAAACAGTTCTATATTTTTCAAATCTGTACTCAGTTGTGAACAAGTTGTTATTGCAAAATTTGTTATGTTACTATCTTCTATTTCCATCAATGTTTGTACATGATGTGAGGGTTTTGTTTATTTGTCTGTTTAAGAGACAGTCTGGTTCTGTCGCCCAGGCTGCAGTGCAGTGGCACTATCATAACTCACTGCAACCTTGACCTCCTGGGCTCAAGCAATCCTCCCACCTCAGTTTTCAGAGTAGGTGGGCTTACAGATGCACACCACCATACCCAGCTAATATATAAAGGATAATTTATAGTATCTTATTTATTTTAAAACACACGTTTAAAGCAAGAATTTATATAAAATTGTATTTGAAGTTTGTAACACTGAAGGTAGATTATGATAGGTTAAGGATCCATATTGGAATTCCTGGAGGAAACACTAAAAATAGAGAGAGAATTATCTGTTTTACGATTTTTTTAAATTGCAGTACTGACTATATTGATTACAATCTCTCAATAATCAATACTACAATTAGAAAAATCAATAAATATATAGAAAAGATTTAAACAATATGATAAACTAACTTGACATAATTATTGATTGGACAGGAAAATGAGATATTTTTGTTTTAATATAGAAGAGAGGCAAACATGGTTTTTGAATGAAGAAAAGGAACCAGTGGTGAGAGAAAGGAAAGGGAGACAGAATAACCAATGGAAAGAAGTCTTAGAGAATTCAGAGTGGGAGAAATCAAAGGCAGAGGTTGAGTGATTGTCCTTAGACATGAGCCGGGTAATTGTTTCTCCACCAGGGCATGAACAAAAAAAGATAAAATAGATGCAGGGAGCATGTCTTCTTAAATGTTAAACAAGTAAATCGTTTTAAGTTGTGTATTAATATTTGCAACTAATTTAAGGTACAATACAAAAGCATGCTTTTTGGCAAGAGATTCTCAAATGTTTTCAATTGCATTCACATAAAGCTGCTTGGCTTTTATTCAGAAATACGACTTTTTTTTTTCTTTCTCTTTTTTGGGGCAAGGGACATGGAGAGGAGACGTAAAAGTGGCAGGAAGTTGAAAGAATTTATTTTCAATGGTTTTCTTTCTTGTGAAATAGAAAGTAATGCTATGTACTGAGAATTTGGGGTTAGAAAGGAGACAAAATATTTGAGCAAAACAGCAACACTTTGACATAGACACAGAAAAGTGACAAAGAAAGTGAATTTAAAATAACAGCCCCAAACTGTAAACTTATATTTTTTTGTTCCCACCCTGATGGTAACTATTAAAAAGCCCTTTAACTTAAAAAAAATCCTAAACCAAAACTGACAAAGATAATAAAAAAGCGATTCTCAGAAAAAGAAACCAAATGTAAAAAAGTATGAGAGATCCCCATCTACTCTGGTATTCAGATAAATATAAATTCAGACAATGAAATACCATGCTATGTCCCACCAGATTAGAAAACAAAACAAAACAGAAATTCAGGTGTCATTGAGAATGTGGATCAACTAAAATTTTTATTCTCTTCCAGTGGTAATTTAATTTATTTAACCACTTTGGAGGTACTTGGGCAAATTCTAGGGAGTTGAAGATGATATATCACAAGGACCTGCTTCTTGCCTTGGGAGAGATTGTTAAGTCCCCACCCATTTCCATAGATCTGGCCATCCCGCCCTGCAGGAGTACATTTCCCTGCCCCACTGCCTACGATTTGGTCATGTGATCTGGTTTGGTCACTTGAATCTGAGTAGACACCAGTAGTCCTTGTATATACAAGCTTTCAGAGGCATTGCAAGCTGTTGCCAGGTTTCCTGCCAGGTTTCCTCTGCCATGGGGGCATAGATAGGAGGTGTGCTTCATCCTAACTGCACAAATTTGATTAAAACTTTCTTAGAATTGTCCAGGCACGGTGGCTTACGCCTGTAATCCCAGCACTTTGGGAGGCCGAGGTGGGTGGACTGCCTGAGATCAGGAGTTCAAGATCAGCCTGGCCAACATAGTGAAACCACGACTCTACTAAAAATACAAAAAATTAGCTAGGTGTGGTGGCAGGCCCCTGTAATCCCCTCTACTAAGGAGGCTGAGGCAAGAGAATCGCTTGAACTCGGGAGGCAGAGGTTGCAGTGAACTGAGATCGTGCCATTGCATTCCAGCTTAGGCAACAAGAGTGAAACTCCGTCCCCCCCCCAAAAAAAAATTAGAATTTCTGAAGTTTTAGAGTTATAGCTCTTTGCAGTGAAAGTTCTTTTTTTAACATGTAAAGACAATAAAAACAAAGTGCTAATGAATCATAAAAATATGTTTATTTAAATGTTTATCAATTGTAAGATTCTAAATATACATGAAAAGATTCCTGGAAAATGTCACACATTTTGTCTTAATGCTTGTAACTGGCTTAAGGCACATAATACAAAATACTTCTTTTGATACAGACATCTTCAAATGTTTAACCACATTGAAACAAAATTGCATTAGAGCTTTATATGGTACAATACACCTGTAAGAAATGTTTGGGAGAAAAACACTTTGTGGGTAAAAATGTACACTAGTATTCACTGGCAAAAATCTATTAGTAGATTCCATTTGGTTTTTTTTTGGTTTTCCGAGTAGATTTCCATAGAAAAATATTATTTGTCTACATGTCTTTCAAAAGTATATTATTATATAATACATGGTTAAATTATCTGCATGAAAAAAACTCAATACCTGAGAATTTGCCAATTAATAGTTAATTTTTATACTCCCTTATGTTCTGGCTTTGAGAAACCTCTGATATAAAATAACTTAAACATCTCTAATAAAACTTTTACATATGTAAATATATTTTTCTGTTTACCAAAATAAGATCTTCAAAATTAAAAGAATTCTCACATATTTAATTAATAGAATACAGTACATAACTTTGAGAAAATAGATTTTTAAAGAATATATATACACATACAAGAATTATAAAGGCAAAACAGAATATAAACATTATAAAAACAATGTATTGTTCTTATAAGTACAATCAAATTTGAGGTAGATTTTAAAAATTAAATTATATCATATCTTTATTATACCCACAGAATTTTTTATTTACTATTTAACCCAAACATACATTTTTAATACACAATTTGTACCTCATTTTGAGGACTATTTTTTAATTGAAGCCCCATAATCCACAAGCAAAAATTAAAGAAAAAATAAAAGAAGGTATCTAAACTGTATGAGTACAAAGTATAATGGCTCTGTGCTTTTTTACGTAACTATTGATTTGCTATTTGTCGGAAGGATTCAATAATGTTTATAGTAATTTTGAATGTTTATTATCCTAATATTTACTTGCTTCATTTTAGCAAGTAGAATAAACATTTCATTGTACAATACAAAACTGAGCAGAGATTTACATGTGTGTTTATAGGTATAAAATAAGTGTGGTCCAGGCCAAGATGTTAAGAGCAACACTGTCTTGGTATAATTCATTCAATCCTGGTATTCTCTATTATAAATTATTATGTTCTTTAAAAAATATCCTGATTAGATATAAAATAAATTAAGATAGCTCTTAAATTTCTTTTATAGACCTTATTAAGCAGTGATTTGAATCCCTGATGAGCACCCTGAAAAAAAGGCAGAGACATATTGGACATGGAAATCTCGGGAAGGGAGATATAAAGAAATGAGCACCAGTTATTTGAATATTCCAGAGAATATCCCCTCTTTAGGGCATACTTCCCCCTTCTAAATGTTCATATGACTTGAATTGGGAGACCAGTAGTCATGTGAGGAAGACACTTTCCACAGTACCCTCCACATTTGCCGAAAAATCTAGTTCCATCCTGAAAATTGGAAGAAGAAATACAGAAGAATCTTATACAAGCTGGTATCTGTATGCAAATAGCAGAAAAAGCAAATGCTTTGAATCATATGGCTAAAATCATTAGCAGAGGTTTCCTATAACAATTGCATTTGAGGTCAAAGATCATACCCCTTTTGATATTAGTTCAAATTGGTGGACATGGGAAAGTTAAAGGATATTAGATAACCTGAGATTCATATTAGCTAGTTGAATATTATATACCATACTATAATTTAGACAATTTAAATCTCAATTAAGATTTAAATCCAATCCACATATTTCAATCTCAATCCACATATTTTTCATCTAGGTATCTATTTGCTTCAGTGAGTTTATTAAAACCTCTCCCAATTTGCAATCCAGTATTTACATAATTTTATATAATAATCTCTTTAAATAAAAGAAAGATATTGTACAAACTTGACTTTAAAGGCATATAATTCATTTTCTATCCCATTTATTTCAAGCATCTCGTGGAGGCATTAGAAACACACTCTGGAGAAAAGTATAGAAGGTGGTAAAATGGAGAAAATAAATAAATAAAAACTGGGCTGAAAGCAATCATTAGAATTAGAAAAGAACTAAAATGGGAGATTGTTCCATAAGCAGAGCAGTTCACTGAGGAACAGGTGGCAGAGGTAGGCTGAAGTGGGTTGGTCAGGACGTGATAGACGCCTCACGTCTTTAGGTCTAAAAGTCAAGACTGAAGACATTTCCAGAACATGAGACAAAAATAGGTTGAACTCCTATCATATCTGGAAAAGGTAATTTTTTTAAGTCTAAGAGAATAAAGATAGAGAAGAAAACTGTAGGTTCTTGGGACATTTTGAGATGGAAGAATGTTTTGAGACCGGAAGCTTTTGAAGTTACCTTCTCTTTCTAAAGCAATTTTAACTCTGGAGAATCTGAGTACACAGAGAAGGGAACGGCAGTAAAATCTCAGAGTTGTATAATTCCCTATTCCCTCTGTTGAAGTAAAAACTCTATCTTCATTAAACTTATTGGCAAAGGAAAATATGTTTGCATTTCTGTAAGTATATCTGGATTTTACCAGTCAGTTTCACACCAGGCATCAGATTTCAAGAACTAGTTATGTGCAACATTTTTGATTGAGATAGAACTTCTCAACGAAATGAATAATGAATTAATCTTTAGAAGTTAATAAAAACACAAATCCTTCGTTAAGCACAATTTTATCATCTTCAGAAATAGAATGTTTTAAAGGCTATGACTATCAGAATACTAAATTTCATTTATGAGAAATATTTATATAAATAGGAGTATAACAAAATTTACTTTTATCATAAGAAATAAAAGTCATAAAACATTAGAGTATACCGGGGCTGGTGCTGGTGCTAATTTATGTGCGATACAGGTGAGAACACATATAACCTAGATCCAGATTTACTATGAGCAGGGCTATGTTATCTAAGACACAATAACCATAAGTAATAGAAAGCATTTCATGAAGTGTACATGTTAGAACACCATACCTGCAGAAAATTAAGTGGATTCTACTTTGGATAATACAACATGTGCTATAGTTACAATAATTATAAGAATAAACTATAAAAATAGTTATAACTATATATATAAATACTACATAACAGTCTACATTTTTATAGATAAAATAACAATGTTATCTAGATAAAGATAGGAAAACATGAGTACAACATAAATACATAATCCTAATTCTTGAAAAAACTGTGAAGAATATTTGTTATATGACAAGTGTCTCCAACACCACCCCCATCACTAAAACAGTGAGGGAAGAAAACAAAAAATTTAACCCTCATTTTGAAATATTAAAACCTGTAAACCTTCAGTAATTAAAGTATAGTAAAAAGCATACCTTTCTTGAACATCTGTATTTCAAGTCATTAGCTCCAAACTTGAGATAGACAAAATCTATATGTCCTGGCATTTGGCAATTTATGTTCAAATATCCATAGCCCATATATGGATTCATAAATATACAAAACCGCCACATGCACATTAATAGAAATGAATCCCGTTTCATTTCATAAATTAATGTTGTGCTCCATTATATGTAATATACCCATTATATGCAATAACTCTTTAGTCATCAATTTCATATAAGTTTACATTTTAGGCAGAGAACCTTTAATGCTAGTTCATAGCTCAGAAGTATTTCAAACAGGCTTGTTGGTCCCGCAGGACTTACCTCTGATCTTCGTATGCTGACAGAGGTATAACGCCCCTGAGCGAGCCACTTTGCTGTGCTGGATATCTTCATCCCAGTTCCTGACAAATTAATGCTAAACTGTCCCTGGATTGTAAATAAAACAAAGAAAAATAGATGAAATTTACAAAATATATTTGATTACAAATAAGTCTTCTCAATTGCAAGGGGCAACTGAATTAATACTATATAATGTTATTTGTGGAGAAGTAACTCTGCCCAACTCTAGGACTCTATGATCCGACAATTAGAACTAATGGTCCTGTAGAAATTAGCAAGTTCTGACACAAATAGTGTTCATGGGGACCAACATTTGCTGCACTTTAACATTTCTACACGTTCCATTTTTGACCCTTCATCACTAACTTCTATGCTGTTTCACCTATTTGACATATTTTCCAGAATCTCTGTTATTGCCCCATTCCTTTTGTGGTAAGAATATTACTTCTTAACTCACCACACAAAACTATCTAATATAATATTATTGTCCTGGCAATTACATCCATTTTAAACACCAGAAACAGTGTGCAGATGTGTGATGCCACATGATTTACACACATTATGGTGTGTGGGTCCCCTGTGAGCTTCATGATCTAATTCTTTCCAAGTGCAAGACCATTTTTATGTCAAAATACTTCAGACTATCTTTGTTAACAGTTAAATTGTAAATATTAACTGAGAAAATGTGTTATTAAAATGGGTAACATTTGTGTCATATTTATATAATTTTACAGTACAGATTTAAACATTGAAAAGTAGAACTGCAAACAAGTTCAGTCTACTGACAATGTTCAGTAGGCATATAGATTCAGAACAATATTATGACATTCTTTAATTACCTCACAATATCTCAATGGCTTAAGACTCATGAATCTTGAGCAAGATTGTGATGAAACACTGGATTTTATATTATATGAATGAAAATATTATCTTGTCATAAAAGCAAAAGCTAAATAAACTCTCTCTATATATAATGTGAATTATTAATATTGCTAAAACAAATAGATATCAATGTAGTCATTAACTTGGATTTCTTAGCAATCTTATATTGTATATTTCTCATTTAAAAACAAATAAAGATCAAATATTTGCATAAAACAATGACAATAAATGGAGAATTTTCCATTGCAGAAATAATTAGTTTTAGATAAATTTCAAAGAAAATGTATCATATACAACATCACTTGGTTATGAAATTTAGAATATGAACTCTATGTCAGCTTCATTGCTATATTCCCAGAGCCCAGAACAGGGCCTAAGTTCTCAATAAGTGTTTTTGAATGGATGACTTAAGTGCAGCATTAAAAACATTAAATAGTAGTATTATAAAAGTAAATACACAAATACATATATAAAACTCTTCAGACTCTGTGATAATGAATGACACTAAAACCAGACAAAGTCGTATTTTATGTTCACAAATATTTGAATAAAAAGAATTGATTCTTAGGATATATTATTCTATTTGATACTTAATCAACCTGATACAGGTTTTGCACTGTATACCTCCAATCTCACATTCCTTCTCAGATAGGTTTTTCACCAAATAAAGTTATTTAAAAATGAAAATATATTCTACCATGTAAATTTCTTGTAACCAGATGCTCCTTGAGTGCTCAATTGGGCCATGCAACCTAATACTGTTGTTCCATTCTTCCATTTGCTCTCTACCTCCCTGATCAATGTGCCTTAAAAATATTCAAATGTATACACATTGGAAGTAAAAGGAATAAATCTGACTGACTACTGAGAGCCTTAGGTGGTCATTAACACAATTAGTTGAGTCTAGAACTATCGATTGTTCCATTTCTCTGGACTAATTTTCATGAGCTTTACTTCTGTTCTTAGTCCTCACTTAGAAAGCTACATAATATGATCTCAAAAAAATGGTAAAACAATTATCTAAAATTTGGTATGATGTTGACGGAGGTAAAAATACATCTCACTCATTTGTTCAAAATTAACTGACTGGCAGACATGGTGTCAAGTACCATGAAAGTTCAGACAGATCTCACTCTAAATTTGTTAAGTGAAACAGCATATGTACCTAAAAAAAGTAATTCAACAAGAGAACTATAAGTGCCATAAAAGGTACTTATACATTCCTATAGGATTTTAGAAGTAATAAATGAGTGTGAATAAGTGTGTTAATTAATTCCAATACTTCATTTAAGATTAAAATTTAAACCTCAAACCTAATCTTTAACTTAAAAATTAGTTCAACATACGAGGTCCTCTCTCTCTCTCACTGTCTCTCTCTCCATACATGCATATGTAGTATGAAATGTCAGGAGAGTAGATACGTAGTATGAAACTTATCTCCTCTTCTACTCTCCTGACATTTTGAAGAAGCAGCCACTACACAAAGTAAAATTCCAGTAGCCAAATCACAAATTGAAGGTAAAATGATTCAAAAGACCTAGGAATTCAATAAATTGGAATGTTTATTCTTGAGTAACTTGCTGCATCAAAGAAAAAGGTAAGTATGGGTATAAGATAGAGGAGAAGCATATAGATAGATGCAAGTTTTAATGTTTCACTTCTTGGATTGACTGGTTGGTTCATGTATGCTCATTAAATAATTATGTTTTACAGTTTTTAAATGTACTGTACACATTTTATTATGTATGTAATCTATAGATCTAATATAATACCAATACAAATTTTCCACCCAGAATCTTTGTACATACAGAGAGTTGATTCTAAAATTTATATAGAAAGGCTATGGATTTAAATAGTTGTAATAAGCTTACAAAAGAAGAATGAAGCTGGAGGACCCATGCTACTTTAACACTTATCGTAAAGCTATCCTAATCAAGACGTATGGTGTTGGTGAAGACAGAGACATGTAGATCAAAGGAAAAAAAAGACCCACATAAATATGACCAACACTTTTGACAAAGGTAGAAAGGCAAATAAGTGGAGAAAACATTGTCTTTTCAACACATGGTGTTAGAACAGTTGTCTGTCTATATGTTTTTGACTCAGACAAAAAAATCAAGTCTATAAATCCCTCAGACTTAATACAAAATTTAATTAAAAATAATTTGTAGGTCTAGGTATAAAGCATAAAACTATAAAAAGTTTTTGAAGAAAATTTCCAAAAGGAGAAAAATCTTAGTAATTTGAGTTTAATGATTTCTCAGAAATGACTCTAAATGTACAGTCCATAAAAGAAAAATTTGACTTTATTAAAATTGAAAACTGTTTTGTGAGAGATATTTAAAAGAAAGAAAAGACAAGGTTCGGACTAAAATGCCGTATCCAACAGAAGACCAGAACATATAAAAAAACTCAAAACTCAACCGTAAGGAAACAAACAACTCAATTTTTAAAATGAGTAAGACTTGAAAACACATATCACCGGCTGGGCATGGTGGCTCACGCCTGTAATCCCTGCACTTTGGGAGGCTGAGGTGGATGTATCACCTGAGGTCAGGAGTTCAAGACCAGCCCGGCCAACAGGGTGAAACCCTGTCTCCACTAAAAATACAAAAATTAGCCGGGCGTGGTGGCAGTCGCCTGTAATCCTAGCCACTCAGGAGGCTGAGGCAGGAGAATTTCTTGAACCTGGGAGGCAGAGGTTGCAGTGAGCTGAGATTGTGCTACTGCATACCAGCCTGGGCGACACAGCATGACTCTGTCTCAAAAAAATAAATAAAAATAAATTTTAAAATAAGCATAAAAAGACAAAGGACATAAAAAGAGAGTAGGGGTAGCAATGTTGATAAAAGACAAAGGAGAATTTGAGTCCCCAATCATTAAAACATGCCAAGGAAGTGCTAAAAGTAATAATCCATAAAGAAGACATAACACATAATAAATATTATGTATCAAATCATACAGAACAACTTTTATGAAGCAAAAACTATGAGATATGCATGGAGACACAGACACACCCTAATAATAGGAAAAATCAATATACCACTTCCAGTAACAAGAGAGATCAAGTGAACAAAAGTAAGGACATGATCTAAACAATGTAATCGAAAGGGTAGATCTTATGGATATATATATTAAACTCTACACCCTGATAATAATGAATACACATTCCAAATATCTAACAACTGACTCTTAACATTCAAACTGGATGCTGGCCAAGACCCACTGACATTAGCCGAATATGATTATTTCTCTTACTTTTATGTAATTACCAACCAGTTAAATAGATCCACATTACTTTTGTTTTTTAAAAGTTTTTGTGGCTTTGCAAAAAGTACAAAACATTTACTTTACTTTACTTTCGACATATGCATTCTAAAGTTACACCACACTCCTTAACTTCATCTCATATTGCAATGTGGTGAAGTTTATTTTCCCTAAAGAGTGCCATATGTGTCCATACTCTTTTTAGCATTCCTATCCCAGACTATCCTGTCACATGCAAAGACAGAGGATTTGGGTTTGATGAATCCCAAACAACAGAATAAGTTCTTTCTGTGACATCAAGCATCTGGAGAGTATTCATGCAAATGCTGTGTAACATAACACAGAATCTGGTTTATATATTACAGAACATCTCCAAAAATATTGGGCAGTTTGTATTTTTGGTAACAGTAGCCTCAAGGAGATAAATACAGGCTGAATATAGATGGGCACAGCTCCTTTTGACAGCATGTGTCTATGCCCAATAACAACCAATTTTGGAAATGGAGCTTTGCATTTCAGAAATGCCTAGAAAACCATGCAAGAGAGACATCTCGCCCCAGTGGGCAGGAAGAGCATTTTATTGCCAGTTCTGCCTATGACTTTCTTCAGGATCTTGGACAGACTGTTAACATAGAATGTCTGTTTCTTCAGCTATAAACTGGGCAATCGCAGTTTATAGTTATACGACTTTTTCAAGATCTTATAGGGAAAAAAGAGGATTACAGAGACATTGGAGAAAGGGAGTTAGAAAGAAATGGAAATAGCTATCTTATGATTTAAAAACCTGATTGTGCAAATATCTCATTCAAATTCCATGTACATGAAGAAATATTTTATTTGTAATAATTGGACTTATGTTAAGGTATTTCCTATAAGAAAATTCATTAATAAAATAAAATAAAATTTTAATTCCATTTGACAGTTATATGATTTACTTGTATATGCGTCTCCTGTGATTTTCTTGATGTCTCATTGACCAGACCTTTCCCAATACAACATGTAATGACAAGGACCAGATTTCCAGAACTGGGCGACCTTTCCAAAGTAACAACATTTGTTAGGCCTTGTATTAGCAGACTAGGTTGCATTGTCAATTTACTTATCTCTAATTACATCAAATATATGACCAGAAGGCACAGCTTAAAAGGAGGATGGGTTGTTGGACAAAGTTGACCAGTCTTGAGATAGGTTAACCATTGTAGAATGTATAATCTCCATTTAAGAGAGTTGAAATGGATGTGTCACCAACAAAAGACATCCACATATCAAGGAAAAAACTGTTTAGAATGTTAAAAGTTTTAGATTACACATCCTTGACTTAAGAACAGGTATAAAAAGAGACAGTGCAGCAGAGAAAGGACAGTCCTGGGAAGGCAACTGAATGGAAAGTAGTAGGTCAGAGCCACCATGTTGGAGGTAGGTACTCATCACCAATATGGGTGAAATAGGGAATTGGGAAGAAGAATGGAAATAAATAGGGCTAACCAGCCTCAAAGATTGAATGAGAACATAGGATTCCTCTGCAAAGTTGCCTGCCTTTAAAAATACAATCATGTGAGGAAACACTTCTAGAATGGTGATGTGAGGAGCCCATGGACACTCTCTCCAGTGAAACAAACATGACTGGTGAAAATGATAACTATAACCACCACTTAAAGGCTCTGAAATTTGTTCTATGGTTATACGGAAAAGGGAGAAACATTTATTCAAGAAAATCTTCTTCAAGAAGACATTTATTCAAGAAGAAAATCAAGAAGATTTTCTTCTTGATTTCACCACACCAACATGGCACATGCATACATATGTAACAAACCTGCACATTGTGCACATGTACCTTAAAGCTTAAAGTGTAATTAAAAAAAAAAAAGGTGAAAAGGGGCCAAGAGGCAGGGAATGCAGGCAACTTCTAGAAGCTGGAAAAGGCAAGAAAACAGATTATCTCCTAAAGCCTCCAGAAAGGAATGCAGCCCGCTGACTGCTTGATTTTAGCCCGGTAAGACCCATTTCAGATTTCTGACTTCCATAACTGTTAAATAATAAATTTGTGCTACCAAGAAAAACAAAAGAATATCTATTAAATCTAGGTAAGAACAGTGAGAACCTGTGGCATCTGAACCATGACTCACCCTCTTTTCCTCCCACCTCAGCAAGATGATCGTTCTAATCATGGTGACTGCAGTTAAGGACTCCATTTCCCCCTAGCTCCCTGTTAAGGCTATGGTTTCTCTTTGAGACAGGCAGGCCACCAGCATTTCTCATCCCACCCAACTCTGTACTGCAGAAGTTGTATTATAGGCAAGAGTAGCTGAGAGTCTGAAGCTCCCTTCTTCCACCCAGCCCCTACTCACAGAGCAGTCAATCTATTCCCAGGCATGGTAGATCAAGCACACTAGGCCTGAAATGTCCCCACAAAAAATCACTGGTAAGGCAGACACTCCATGCTGACAAGGTCAAAAGCCAAGAAGACCAGGGATTACTGCCATGACTCAGCACTCTATTTATTGAGCAGGGGTGTTACTCTGAGGAATGGGCCACTGTCCCTGTCCCCAGATCCACAGTATTGCAGAGCTTCTTCCCAGGGAGAGAATCAAGTTGTAAAAATAGGAAATTCACTAGCTTTTCCTATTGTGACTAGCTTATTTGGAATAAAACCTGGAGAAGTTCAAGTTTAGGTACTTTATGGAAAAGAAGATTTTAGTGGTGTGTTGTTAAGAGGAGGGTAGTAGCTCATTGAAGGCAAATGGTAGATAAGATTGAAGTTTAACAGAGAGAACCAGGGAATGAGGCAGCTAAGAAAGGCTCTTCTTGGGGACTTTCCTGATCTCAAAGACTATAAGACTAATTGAGGCCATGGGGCCTCTATTTAATTGGATCAAATTATGGAGTTATTTATTCCCCCAAAATATTGTTGAAAGAATAGGGAAATCATCTAGCAATTAGTGGAGATTAAGAGCTAAGCATGATATCAGTAGAGACAGACCACGCATAAACTCAACACAATTTCAGGGAAAGAGAACTGAAGAAAGTCCACCTAAGACTATTGTTATCCCTGAAGGAGAGGAGCATCACGGTCACCGTGCATGCCCAAGACTGTGCCCAATGAGGAGTAACATCAAAGGCTGCACACTACAAGGGAAATAGAATTCACTGAAACAGTTCAGCCAGGTAATTAAAAAAAATACACAAACAAAGAAGTAAACAATAACCATAACAAGAAGCCTCAGAAGGGAGGGTGAAATCAGTAATCACAGTTGCTAAAATACAGTACCTGAAATGTCCAGTTTTCAACAAAATTTATGAGGCATACAAAGCATGATGCATACACAGGAAAAAAGTCAAGAAAAACTTCCTTTGAGAGATATCAGATGTCAGACTAAGCTGACAAAAACTTCAAAGCAGCTAATATAAATATGTTCAAAGGACTAAAGAAACCATGTTTAAAGAAGTAAAAGGAGGTATGATAACTGTGTCTCATCAAATAGAGAATAACAATAAAGATGAAGATATCACATTTTACAAAGAGTCAAAGGAAAACTCTGAAGATGAAAAGTACAATAATCAAGATTAAAAAATTCACAAAGGGGCTGAAATTGTCTACTGGAGCTAGTAGAATTCGCAAACTTAAAGGGATGTTAATGATGCAATCTGAAGAACAGAGAGGAAAAAAGAAGAAAAATGAATAGGGCCTCAGAGGAATGAACGCACACCATTAGGTGCACCAACATATGCATAAAAGTAGCATCAAAAGGACAGAAGAATTAAAAAGAGCAGAGAATATATTTGAAGAAATAATGACTGAAAATTTTCCAAAATCAGTGGTATATATTAAAATAATGACTGAAAACTTTCCAAAATCAGTGAAACATATAAATTTACCCATCCAAGAAGCTTAGTGGACTCCAAGCCAAGTAGACACAAAGAGATGCACATCAAATACGACACAGTAAAGACATTGAAAGACAAATGCAAAGAGAAAATCCCCAAAAACACCAAGAGAAAAAGGACCACATCCATGGAACCCAATAAGATAAACAGCTGACATCTATCATCTACTTAGAAGTCAGACAGCAGTGTGATGACATATTCAAAGTGCTGAAAATAAAAAACGGTACATCAATAATTTTTAATAAGCAAATCTATCATTCAAAAAGGAAGGCAAAATAAAGACACTCCTAGATAAACAAAACTGAGAGGACTTCTTGCTAGCACATCTACTTTACAAGACATACTAAAGGAAGTTCTTCAGGCTGAAATCAAGTAACATCAGACATTAATACAAATCAACTTAAAAAAATCAAGAGTACTGATAAAGTTAATTATGTAGATAATTGTAAAATACGCTATAATTGCATATGTCTTCACTTTTCTTATTTTAACTGATTCAAAAGCAATCGTATAAACCAAGGTGTATATAATTATATTATTGACCTGTAATATATAGACATGTAATATATTTGACAATAATGGCACAAATAAGACAGGTGGAAGCAAAGCTGTTTTAGAGTTAGGAAATGACACAAGACGATAAGTCAAATCCACAGGAAGAAATAAAGAGAACCAGAAATACTAAATGAGAAGGTTTACGTAACAAACTCTATGAATATACAATTGCTCTATCTTCTCTCATATTATCTAAAAGCATAAAATTATTTAAGTTAATATAATAACAATATGTTGCAAGTTTGTTGCCTTTATAAATGGTATATGTATAACAAACATAGCAGAAAAAGAGAAGAAATAGGTCGTTTATAATAGTACTGTCTTTATATTTCACTGGAAAGAGAGGAATGTTCAATAGTAAAATGTAAAGTACATTCTGATAAGATATATATTGTAAGCCTTTGAATAACCACTAAGAAAGCAATTCAAAAATAATGAAAAAACTGAGGAAATTAAAATGTTACACTAGAAAACATTCACTGAATAAAAAGAAAGCAGTAAGGAGGAACAGTTCAACAAAGACAACATGAAACATAGAAAACAAAAAGTAAAGTGGCAGATGTAAATCCAGACATAGCGATAGTGACGTTAAAAAAATCCAATCAAAGGCAGTAATCCAACAAAATACTCTATAAGAGACATTTTTAAGAGCCAAAGATATAAATAAGTTGACAGTAAAGGGATGAAAATATATACAGCAATTCTAACAGAGCTGGAGTGGCCACACTAATATCAGATAAATTAGCCTTTAAAACAAAAACATTACTGTAGATAAAGAAGAATATTTTATAATAAAAAGGTCAATATGTTAGGAAGTTATGACAGTTATATATTTGTGTACAACAAAATCTCAAAATAAATGAAACAAAACAAAATACATAAGAGATTGAATTGAGAAACAGACAATTTAAAAATAATAGTTGTAGAGTTTCAGCAGATAGAACTAAGCAGAAGATCAACAAGAAAGAAAGAGTTGAACAACACTATAAACCAATAAGGTCTGTAGTCTATAGAACACTTCACCCAACAACAACAGAATGCACATTCTTCCCAAGAATGTATTGAATGTGTTCCAGGACAAACTATATGTTATGACATAAAATAAGCCTCAATAAATGTAGTGGATAAAATAACACAGAGCGTGTTTTCCAGTCACAATAAAGGTTGAAATCCAAAAAAAGAAAATTTGGGAAATTTACAAATATGTGGAAATTAAACTCCACATTCTTAAATAACCAATATATCAAAGACGTAACTATAGATAGTAGAAAATAAAATAAATGAAAGGAAACACACAACATACCAAATATTTTGGGATGCAACAAAAGAATCGATTAAAGGAAAATTCATGACTACAAATGCCTATATTAAAAAGGAAAAATAATCTCAAATCAATAATCTACCCTTCTACCTTAAAACACTGGAAAAAGAAGAGCAGAGGATTGTAAGGGAATACTATGAACAATGTGTGACAACCAATTAGTCAACTTAGATAAAACAAACAAATTCCTAGAGAGACATAACTACCAAAACAAATTCAAGAACAACAAAAATTTGAATACATCTATAATAAATAAAGAGAGTAAATTGGTAATTAAAACAACTTTCACGAAGAAAAGCCCAGGCTCAGATGGCTTTGCTGGTAAATTCTACCAAACATATAAAGAATATTTTTTTCGCAAACTCTTCCCAAACAGTACAAGAGGAAACAACATGTCCCGCTACATTCTATAAGGTCACTATTTCTGTGATACCAAAATGAGACAGATATCACAAGAAAAAAAATGATACAACAATTTCTACTACAAATATGAATGAAATATTCTCAAAAAATAGTAGCAAACCAAATTTAGCAATATATGAAAATAATTACATCCCATGACTAAGTGGGATTTATCACAGGAACGCAAGGTTGTGTTTCAACATATAAAAATAAATCAGTGTGGTAACACTCTATCAATCCAGTAATGGACAAAAAACCACAGGATCTTCTCCACAGAAAATCCAGCATCCTTTCATAATAACACTTAAGCTAGAAACAAAAGGCTGTGTCCTCAACCTGATCAAGGACATCTAGAAAATACTCCTAGCTGACATACTTAACATACACATGAAACTAACATACTTACTGCTGAAGGACTGAATGCCTTTTGCCTAATATTGGAACACAAGGATGTTCACTCTTGCCACTTTTATTCAGTATTGTAATAGAAGATGTAGTCAGCACAATAAAACAAGATAAAGAAATTAAAGATATCTAGATTGAGGAGGAAGTAAAATTATCTTTATTCACAGATGACATCAATGTGTATAAAGAAAATCCTAAGTAATCTACCGTTACAACTAATAAATGAGTTCAGCAAAGTTGCAGAATTCAAGATCAATCCATACAAATATAGGCAAAAATTGATTATTTATTTGGGCCCCAGATTTGGGTTCTCCTTACCAACCACTCTACCTGTCAAAGCCTTCTTAATGTTGAGCTGGAACCTACTGCCCTATTAATGCCTCCTGGAGGAACACACACAACCTCACTCCTCTTTCATGGTAGTTCTTTAAATATGTAAAGATCGTTACCATTATCTCTCACTCTTTTCCTGGCTACCTTCTCCATTTTCCTTAGTTGACATGATTCAAACCCTTCTTTCTTTCCTGTGATCTCCTCCTACTCCTAAATAGATTGAAAATGATGTTTTACAGACAGAAATTTTAAAATAACTGTAATGTTCCAGTGTCAAATAAAAATAAATCCTTCAGTCTTGCTATTTTGTTTTGGAACCTTACGATTATATTAGGTTGTTTATAAATCACTCCCTGCTCTAAAGGAGTCATACTGAACTCATGCTGGGCGAAGAAACACCTATGTCTTTTTCATGTAACATCACCACTTACTGTTTGAGTTTCTGGACCTAAGTTAAGATGTATAGATTTATTCAGGTTCTTATTCATTTTAGCCTGTAGTTGTAGTGTCTCTTGATCTCCTTTAAGTTCTCTAACAGAAAATGTCCTCTCTTCCTAATATAAGCATAACTTAGATGTCATATAATGAAAATTATAAATGGAATAGTCTAAGAAGAGACTATGACAAACTATTAACTACTTCTCTTCAAAATGATATCAATATAGTAATTACCACTTGTCTTAGGTAGTAGATTTGATTCATATATTCAATTAGCAATGAGTCACCTAAAAGTGCTATATTCATCTAGCTTACAATTCTTCATCTATCATAAAAATGTTTTTTTCATTATCTATGTAAAATCTCTAGTTAATAATGTGAGAGAAAATTTTCTTCTAGGAAACATGCTCTGTATTGGAAATCATGGAAATGACATAAGAGCATGTGAAGAGAACTCTAGAAATAAAGGATAAAAGCGAGAATAAAAGTATGAAAATGTATTCAATATACATTTTATTGATAACAGACTGTCATTTGGAGGACGTTACAGACCTAGGAAGCTAATAGAACTGATGTCAGCAGAAGTGTATGAAAGTCACATGCTTGTGATCCGTTCCTTTGCCTTTTGACAAATATCTATTCATTTCCATGGACTAAACGGAAAGATGAAGAAACTGATAACATATTATGGAAGAAGAAATAGAATCTGTTTAAAATTATTGTTATACCTTTTAAACAAACCCAAAATTGGCAAAGATGCTTTTCCTCCAAAGGTTATCTATAACCTTTGAAACAAAGCGCTTATGTGAAGTTTTGCATTTCTATTCACTTATGTTTCTTGCAATATTCTGGTTAAAAAAATGAATGAAGAGAAGCTATAATTTTTTTCGCAAAGAAAGAAGATTAATCAAACAAATATGAAATACCTGTGGGCATCTGAAAGCACTGTAGCAATCTCCAGCTGTGGCAAATGGAACTGCATTTCCAAATATTGTTTTGGAAAAAAGAAGGTCCGTAGCTAGAAAATAATAAATAAAACTCTTTAGCATGGAGACAATAATGCAATCTTTGTTGTCAAACAGAGTTTTCATATTACTTACTTAATAAATATACATATTTATATATTAAATTTAAAATTTTAAGCACAAATGCCACAATTCTGGTATATATCATAGAATAAGCTCTCATTGAACAAATTTTGTTTAATACAAAAATGTTCATATGATAAATTGCCCTAACAAATGGCAAGCACATTTGTAATTAAACAGAAGAGTTAAAACTAAAGAAATGCATTATTACATTTGAAGTCATAGAATATCTGAAATAGGTAAAGTGGGGTCAGGAGCAAAATCACTGGAGAAAAAAAGGTTATGTAAACATAAATGACAAAACAATAAAATTGAAGGCTTATAGACAGCACATATAAAAATTCATTTAGGTAATTCAAAATCTCTCCACAAAAAAGTATGCCATTTTCTTTTTTCGTGTCTTATTGCATTATGTTATTCTATTCATTTTTTTACTTTTGCTAACAGTGTTAGCAAAATTTCCTGACTGGTAATAATGCTGAAGAGTCTACATAAAGTATCAAAAATAGAGCCATTGGATTAAAACAGGCTGGAAGGAACACTAAAAGTCAGCTGCTTCAATCACCTATTCATGTTTGAATCAAATATTATCCCAACCAAATCATCTAGCCAGTGGCTGTTACCTCCACTATGTATTCCAAATCTCTTCACTTTCAAGACTGCAAAATCACTGCATGTCCCAGGATGACATCAGTCTTTCAGAGGCAATTCCCAAAGGTAGCATTTCTGGAAATATTTGTCATATCTCCAAACGGCAGTTTCAAAAACCAGGAAGCTCTCCATGGTTTACCAGAGCCAGCTTGTACCAAATAGTGAGAGCCAACTCTGTGCATTTCTTCCCAAGCCCAGGTACAATAAGGTCATGTTGGTAGCTTACGATTGGTCAGGGTGGGAATATATACACCATGTATATATTAGTGCCTGACACCACAAATCAGACTTTTTCTTCCCTAGATAACTGGTCGTCATTCATCTGCACACCACTATTTATTTGTGGCATTTGTGGATTAGGCTGGGGCAGAGCAGAGACACAACTTTCAAAGCATCTATTGTTACTAACTCCAAAAGCATGTCAGTCAACAGCCAGTTTCATCAGCCAATTACACAATGATGACTCAAAAGTATATATTCCAGTCCACCTGACTCTGATGAGTTACAGAACATATATCAATTTCCTATTGGGCATCATTACTTGGATGGCCTACAGATATCTGTAATTTAACATGTTCAAAGCTAAATGCATTATCTTTTTCTCCAAATTTATTTGCCCTGCTCTATTTCCCATTTCACTAAACTGTACTACCATCTGTCTTGTTATTTTAGAAACCTTTCTAAATATTCCATGTCACTAATTCTCACACCCCTTCTATCAGAAAATCCTGTAGTGTCTACCTCTTTAATATTTCTCAAACAGGTATCCTAACCCATGTTCCCAGTACTCATCACTTTTTATCTGAATTGTTACATCCACTTCCTAATCATTTTTCATGGATACAATCTGTTCTGCCTCCAACCAACTCTATTCCTTCCCCTGCTTATGCCTTTATGCCTTTATTCCAATGGCTCCTATAACTTGCAAGATAAAATTCAATTGTATAGTTTAGTATGCACTGTTCTTCATGATCTGCTCCCTGCGAACTTTTCTAATAAGCTACCATCCCCCAACCTACATTTGATTTATGTTAGACAAAACTAGACTGCTTTTTATTCTCTGACATCACCAAAATGCTTCTCCCTTCCATGCGTTTGTTCACGCTTCTCCCTCCTCCTAAAACTCATTTTTTTGCCTCTTTTGTTAACTCAAAGTTGTCTTGAGATTGTTCAAACTATCTGTTCCTATAAATCTCTTGAGAAAAGCGAGGACTTTTAATTCAACAGATACTTATTTACAATATATTTTGCATTGGGCAGTATTATAGATATTGCGAACACAACAGTGGGTGAAACAGAGGCCAATGGAACCTGAGTCTTACCAGGAAGAGACAAGTTATAAAACAAATATTACAGTATGTTAGGGGTGATACTTGCTATGGAAAGAAAATAAAGCAGATAATAGAATGGGGAGGAGGAGAATTTAGTGGTGGAGAGTGGTTCTGGATGGTCTTATTTAGAAGATAAATTTGAGCAGAGACCCAAAAGAAATGAAGGGGTAAACCACACAGACAGCTACAGATGAATGTTCCCGGCAGATGGAACAGTAAGTGCGAAGGCCTTAAGATGGGGGCATGCCTGGTGTGTTCAAGGAACAGCAAACAGGCCACTGTGTCTGTAGTAGGAGTGATGATGGGGCTCAGGGCAGCAGAAAACTGAGAGGGAATAGAGGTGGGAAGGTCATGGTGACTCTTGTTGACCGGTGAAATGCACAATTTTGTCCATAACAGCATGCACATTGAAAATTCACCTGACAGAAGTTGATGATGAATTACATGTGGGTGTGGAAGAAAGGTAGAAGTTGAAGATGTTGCTAGGTTTTAGCTAGACTAAGTAGATTATTATTGGTGGCATTTACTGCAGTGGTAAACATTTGGGTTTGACAGCAGGTTTGGCAGGAAATGTTAGAAGTTCAGTTTTGGATACATTGAGTTTGACATGCCTATTAGACATTCATATGAATATGCTGAGTAGACAGTTGGATTTTGGAGGTTAGGGTAGCAATCCAAGTTGGAAATGTGCATTTGGGACTGTCATTTAATAGATGGTACTTGAAATCTATAAATTTAATGAGATTCCCAAATAACAACTGAATCCTACAGCTCCTCAACATTCAGAGTTGTAGAAGATGAAGAATAACTTGCCAAGTCGAGAAACAGTGAGAAAGACAGGAGAAGGAGTGGTCAAGAAAGGCACAAAACCATTAGAGGATGGTGTCCTGGGATCCAAATGCTGCTGATGAATCATGTAAGATGGAAAACGAGACTTTATCGTTGAATTTAGGGAAACAGGTATTGATGACTTTGATAAGGACTGTTTCCTGGAAGTGATATGAATAAGAGATTGATTAGAGCATAGTATGGGGAAAGAGAAATTGGAGAGTGCAAATTATAACTCATTTAAGAAATTTTACTATAAATAAACACAAAGAAACTGGTCAGTGGCTGGCTGGAAGGGTAGAGGTCAAGATGATTTGCTCGTGATTATGATGAAAGAAATAAAATGTTTCTCTATGAAGAATTTAAATGATTCAGCAGCAGAATTGAGGATGTGAGAGATTAGGAAATATGCTGAAATAATGTTCTTGAGTAGGTACAAGGCACTGGGCCTAGAGGACAAGGAGCAGGATTTGCCTTGGATGGGAGCATGAAGAGTTCATCCAGAGTAAACAGGAGAAAGCAAGGAGATAGGTAAAGATTCAGGTAGGCCGGTAGATGTGGCAGTGGCAACTTGAACAATTCCCTTCTGGTTCTTATTTTCTCAGTGAAATAGCGAGCAAGATCACCAGCAGTGAGTTAGTAGAGTGGAGGTATTAAAAATTTTGAAATTTGAAGCTACAGGAGAAGGTATAAGTTAGACATTTAGAAAAGTAGCAGAGAGAATGGACTAGGGAAGTGCAATAGGATTATTTGGCAGTGCCATGGATCCGTGTAAGCTTAGTACTTATGTGTTTAAAATGGTATCAGTCAGAAGGGCTGTGTATTATTTGCCACATTCAGTTTTATGCTGCAAGCACAGAATGGGTGGAGATTTAATTTAATCAAGGCTGGATTTTTACCATGCAAGTTTAAGGAAGAAAAAGAGAGGAGAAACTGTATATATTTGACATTGCATGCTTGCATGCTCTGGGCCCAGACCAATGCCTGGCAAAATGGCAGCTTTGTTAAAAAGCAGTCTAGTTAACAGCAAATAAGCTATTGAGTGTCTATTAGAAACTTAGAGTGCTAATAACATACTTATAACCATATACGTCATTAAATAATAACCAATATTTATAGAGCATGTACTCTATCAGGGATGTCTAATCTTTTGGCTTCCCTGGGCCACACTGGAAGAAGAATTGTCTTGGGCCACACATAAAATACACTAACACTAAGAATAGCTTATGAGCTAAAAAAGTCACAAAAAAAATCTCAAAATGTTTTAAGAAAGTTTACAAATTTGTGTTGGGCCACATTCAAAGCTGCCCTGGGCCACATGAGGGCTGCAGGCTGTGGGTTTGACAAGCTTGTATTATATGTAAAACAATGACTAGATATGTTAGAAATATCATCTCTTAATCCTCACCAAACAAGAATAAAAAAAGAAGGAAAGAAAAAGGAAATGAAGAAAAAAACCTTAGTAGTAGTTTCTCATTTTACACATGAGGGAACCGAGGCTCAAAGACATATGCCCAAAGTCACAGAGCTGATAAATAAAGAATTACACCCAGACAGTCTAGAGTTTATTATTGTAACCATAGTAATATAATGCTTCCACACTGTAGTAGATGGTGGATGTTCAGTAAATGATAGCCATCATTATTAATAATAATGGTTCATAATTTTATGACTATAATTTATATATTACATATTCATGCATATACTGTCTTAATTTTTTTATTGCTTTCTATGACATGCACCATGCTAGGCACTGATGATTCAATGGCAATTGAGATGGAGTCTCTGCTAGTGAAATGCACTTTTTTGCCTCTTCATGTAGATATGTAACTTTCTGGACAGCAGGCTGCATTTGCCAGGTGCATATGAAGTTCTATAAATATGTTTCGACTTGATTGTATTATAAATTACTTTCTAGATAAGCAGTATGATCTATAATATAAGGTCTATGAGTAGGACTTTGTTTTCCCTAATGCCAGTACTAACTATATGAATGGAACAAATTGCTTAACTTCCATATTACTTACAATATTGTGATATAGTATCTGCCTTAACTAATACAAGAGTGTTAAAAAGGTCAAATGAGATAATGTGTGGGAAAATACCTGATAAATTATCATTAGAAACTAATGTAAATGATTACTTTAAACTCTGCAAAAAGCTTCCACAAGTAGACCGAGAATATTAACTTTCTTATCCTTAATGTACCTGAGGATTTTAAGGTAGAGGATTTTATCTTGGAAGGGCAGTGTCTTACTTGTTACTGTCATTACATTTTTATTAAGAGTCCCCAGCTGGGAGTGGTGGCTCACACCTGTAATCCCAGCACTTTGGGAGGCCAAGGCAGGTGGATCACCTGAGATCAGGAGTTCAAGACCAGCCTGACCAATATGGTGAAACCCCATCTCTACTAAAAATACAAAAAGTTAGCTGGGCATGGTGGCGTGTGCCTGTAATCCCAGCTACTGGGGAGGCTGAGGCAGGAGAATCGCTTGAACCCAGGAAGTGGAGGTTGCAGTAAGCCAAGATCACGCCATTGCACTCCAGCCTGGGCAGTAAGAGTGCAACTGAGTCTCAAAAAAAAGAAAAAAAAAAAAAAAAAAAGCCCCATGGTGCATGTCATTGCAGAGGAAGTAAGTAGCTAACTGTTTTTAAAAAAAGTAAGTAATTTTTGCACAATGTCAGGTCCTTCTCTGTACCCTGGCTACAACATATACCAACATATTATTTGACGTTCATAAGCAAATGGAGGCTTTTTGATTTTAAAATATAGATTGAGCACTTACTTTTAATTTGCATGGAAGTGAGATCAATTCTTATTTTGCTGAAAACAGTGTATCCAGCAGCTAAGTGTCCATTGTCACATTCACAGTCTTTCCTCCTACTCCCATTAAAAGGACATTGATATGGATTTTTTAGTCTGTAACAACATTGGAATATTTTAGTATTAGATGCAGTTACGAGGCCATAATGTAGACAAACTTTGGGAGTAGAAAAATAAAACACACTCCTGCTCTTCAATATTATAGTGTCAACAAGTTAAACAAGAAAGAAGCAAAAATCACTTAAGGTGAACATACAACATTTTCAATGAAACATCTAAGAAGAGCTTGTAGAAAAATAATTCAACTGCAATTCTTCTAGCTTTTATTACTGGAATTAGTTTGATTTTATGAAAATGCACATAGTTCTTAAATTCTTCCCTTCTCTGTGTCCTACTTCTCACCCACAGTATTCTTAGTCAATCTCTCTGTTAATAGTCAATATTAACAATACGTGTAAATATTCAAGGCTTTATTTCTGAACAGGCATTAACAACATCTGGTTTAGGTCCTAACATGTCTACCTGCTCCTACATTATTTGTCTCACATGTAAGCTATTCAAGTATCACTCTGAAGGCTAGAAGTTCCAATTCTCTTGGAGGACCATGAAAATGCTCAGATAGACCAAAACACATCTCGTACCTAAAGCCATACACTTCAGAAAAGTTTTCTTCACCTTGGACCAGTGTTAAATATTCCTTAGGGTTCTCCAAGTACATGTCTGCACAATAAATCTAAAGAAAAAATGTAAACATCTAGAAAAACTTATTCCAAAGTCAATGATCAATGTTAAAATAAAAAAGGAACTGTTTTCATAATACCTTTATTATTCTTCCCTTAATGTTAAGGTAATAGTCACCATCCTTTCTAATGTGGTTTTTCACTTGAATTTCTTTGCAGGTGGTAAATGATTTACCTTCAAAGACAAATTAACACAACTTAACACAGAGCAAATTACAAACACAGCAAGAACTTAATCATAGAAATATTGCTACACTCTGAATATCTGACACTTTGTTTTGTGGAGTGTAAAACTACTACAGATATTTATTTTAACTGAAACTTATTAGAAACCCTTAGGTATTAGATTTTTGAAGTCTACTACTTACAGTCATTGGCATAACATTTCTTTTGAGCACCTGGTTTTAAATGGTTTAAACATAAGTCACTGGACAAACCATGTTTGGTAATGCATTTCACTTGTCTCTTCATTATCCCAATTCCACAAGTCACTGAGCACTGTGAACAGAGTAAAATTTGAAGGCAAACTATATTATGAATCTTAAGGCCATAAAATCCAAGTCTCCTTTTCTTAGACCAGGTATTTCTGGAGCACACTGAGGGTCAGTAGTGGCTAGATCCACAGAAGACACAAAACTATGCTGGGGGCTGGATAGTCACAGGTGGGAAAAATCCTTAGGCATGAGCCTGAATCTATTATTTCTCAGTTACTGGCTTCTTTTAATTCATTTTGTGCAGTTAGCAACAATACATTGTAAATACTTAATAAACATTAGTCAGTGATGGTAATTAAAACTATCTCATTAAGTTATATGCTAAGTTTGCAAAGTGATATTTACTTGCTTTCTATCAATTAAATTGGAAATAGAATATGATATAAATAACTTTTATTACTCATATATTAGATTTATTTACTTCTTCACTTAACCAATAAATATTTCTTAAGCACTTACTCAAAGTGCAAGCCACTGTGCTAAGTTATCTAAGGAACAGAAATAAGTATGAGTTATGGTCTCTGCTTTAAGCGAGTTATAGCAAGCATCGAACAAGAGATAAAATATTTATATAAATAACTGGTAATGTGGTTTTTAGAAAATAGTGGTCTGAGGCAACTCTGAGGATCTAGTTAGACATACATACAGATTACCAGATTTCCCACACCTAGAAAGTCTTATTCAGAAGTTTTAAAATTCATAATTGTACACCGACCTTGCTCCATTTTCCAACTTTCCAAGTGGCCAAATGCAAACAGCTGTTAATGCATTTGTAAACCTGAGAGGAAGGCACCACAGGGCATTCTTGATAAACTATAGGCCGAAGTCGATGGAGCTTATGTTTTTTAGTAGATGGGATCTCGGTGCAATATGTAATCCTTTGTCTGTAACTAAATCCACAGTTGTTTGCACACTGAAAAATACATAATTACAAGAAAGAAAATGTCATTAACTTTAGCCAGGGCCTAATATTTGTCAGATGCTTAATATATATTATGCTGTGTCATTTCCACAACAATCCTATTTAATTAGCTTCATTTACAGATGAGCAAACATAGGTTCAGACATTAGACAAGTTTCCCAGAGTTGTACCAATAAATGAAAGAAACTCAGATTCAGGCTAGATTTTCTAGCTGTAGTGTCCGTGTGTGTGCGTGTGTGTGTGTGTGTGTGTGTTTTCATTACATTACCATCTTAATTGTATGAAACTATATCTCCCAATAGGCACAGCATTGGAGGAATAAAACATTTTGAGGGTCCTTACTGGAAATAAAGGGTATCTATTAGCCTTAGATCACTGGTAACTATGTATAAGTTAGCACACATGTATCTTCATAGATATAATGTAAAGTCTAATAACACTTAACTAAAATAGGTAAGTGATTTAGGTGTAAATTAAAGCCCCAATCCAAAAATGGGCAAATAGATTCCTGCTTTTAGCAAAAGAGGAGTAACAAGGAATAGATTTACCTTCTAACTTTAAACAACTAAAACATCTGAACAAAATATATAAAGCAATGGCTTTTAAGACACTCAACATTAGACAATAAAGAATAGTAATCCATGACAGATGAGAAACAAAGTGACACTATAAAATCATTCCAGCCTACTGCTTTGAAAAACTTTCCAGGTCTTGGCACAACGAAAGGAAGACAGCAGAGCTCTGACCAGTAGTGTGTACATACCTGCGAGGACACCAACCAAAGTGAGGCAATTAACCAAACAAAAGGCTTAGAAGTTACTTTCTCTAATGATCACACAGAACCAAATATAGTGCCTATTCCCTCCAGCTAGACTGGAAAATTTAAATACATGAGGAAATAGGTAAAGTACTCAAAAGGGTCTTGCCACAGTAGAGAGGAACAGTTAACCCTAGATTAAGCAATATACTGATCTGCCTACCAAATCTTAAGTGCAAAGCAAGAGAGAGTCAAACTGTTCTCCAACAAAATAAATGCAACCCATAACAAAACTCAAAATACATGTATAGGAATAAAAAATATCTAGTCACCAAAAAGGTAAAATTCATGGCTGACATGTAACAGAAAATTAATTGGAATGCAAAGAACCTGGAAAATAAGACTCATAATGAAGAAAAAACCCGTCCATCAAAACATCCCTAGAGGGGTGACATCTGTGAAAATGGAAGAGTAAGGACATCTAAAAATTCTCTCTTCTATAACAGCAGTGACAAAATGGGCAAAATTTGCCCAATCAGTTTTTTCAGAACTCTAGAAACTGACCAAAGACTTGCAGCAATCCAGAAGGCATTTATTCAATAAACATGGCTAACTCTTGGTAAGAAGAGCAAGTTTTGTGATGGTTTAACTTCCCCTATTTCCATTCTCTTCTTTCTAGCTCCATGGTAACCTTCAAAACAGCCCTGTGATTATGGTGAAACCAGAATTCTGGCAGCCACTGGAGGGTAGCAGAACAGGCTTGGATATCATTCAAAGCCTCATTCCCAGAGAATTGTCATTATTTGAACTGTTTAGTGGTTTTCTGGAAGACCCCACTTGCAAGAATGTCTTTATTTGACCTGACTTGCTCAGTGCTAAAAATCTAGGGACATTTGTTGCGCTCAATTAAAAACCATTGTTTAACTTTGCAGTTTCCAGGATGCTGAATAAGAGTTGGAGCAACAACAGGCTAGCTAAAAATGCTTAAAAGGAAAAGCTAGGGAATCAGATATCCATCAGAGCTTTGAAAAGCTCCAGTGTATTAATGGGATCTAGATGGCCGTGAACATGCATCAGATTGTACACGTGTCCAGGTCTGTCTGCAAGCTCAGGAAGCAACTGAGGAGGGCCTGCAGCCTCTCTTCCAGCTGACCTCAAGGCTCTACACAAGCAGAAAGTTAAGATTAAGGAACAGTTGTCAACAACCTGATGAGTGTTGAAGGCCACACCCTACTCCCAACCCCCTAACACACAGTACCTTGGCAAAGGCTAGGGAACCAAAATTATTGGTTCCAGATATTAAGGAAATTACTGCCTAGTCATAGCTGATGACTAAACTGAGCAGAGAATTCAGTGGCCATGTATGACAAAGAATACAGACTTAACAGTTAGTTCAGAAAAGTCACTAAAAAACAAACAACAACAAACAGTAGCAACAACAAACCCTGGGGAGGAGGAAGAATCTGATAGACTTATCACAAGTAAAGAGATTACATTTGTAACCAAAACACTTCACACAAGAAAAGCCCAGGACCAAATGCTTAAAGAAGAATTAGCACCAAGTCTGCCAAAACTCTTCCACAAGATAGAATAAAAAGGAGCACTGCCTAACTCATCCTATGAAGCCAGTATTTCCCAAATCCAGACAGACATCACAAAAAAAAAAAACTATAGACCAGTAGTTCTTAAGAATATAGATGTAAAGTTCTACAACAAAACACTAGCAAAACAATTCTAGCAACACATAAAAAGGATTATACACCATGACGAAGTAAGATTTATCCCAGGAATGCAAGATTATTGTAACATATGAAAGTCAATCTATGTAATACACCATACTAATAGAAGAATGGACAAAAAATATGATAATTTCAGTAGATGTAGACTAAACATTTGACAAAATCTAACACACTTTCATAATATAAACACGAAGCAAACTAGGACTAGAAGGGTACTTCTTCAATCTGATAAAGGGAATCTACAGAAAATTCATAGTTAGCATACTGAATTAGGAAAACTAAAAGTTTTCCTACAGAGAGCAGGAACAAGACTGAAATGTCTGTTTTTACCACTTCTATTTAACATTATTCTGGAATTTCTAGACAGGGAAATTGGACAAGGAAAGGTACAAAAGGCATCCATCTTTAAAGAAAGAAGTAAAACTATCTCTATTTGTAGATGAGATGATATTGTAAGTAGAAAATCCCATTTAATCCACACACTAAATAATTAAATCCCCCCCAAAATTTTCAATACACAAAAAACAATTCTATTTCTATACACTAGCAACGAATAATCAGAAAAATGAAACTAATAGAACAATTCCATTTACAGAATATAAAAAATACTCAGGAATAAATAAAAAGAAGTGCAAGATTTGCACACTATAAGACACACTTGAAATAAGTTAAAACCTAAATTAATGGAAATTCATTCCACATTCGTAGAAAAGAAGACAATATTATTAAGATAATAATATCTACCAAGTTGAACAAGAGTCATTGCAACCTCTAACAAAATCTCAGCTGGCTCTTACACAGAACTTTGACAAACTGGTCCTAAAATTCACATGGAAATGTAAGAGACTCAGAATAGCCCAGTAATCTCAAAGAGGAAGGAAAAAAGTTGGTTCACTCATACTTCCCGACTTCAAAACTTACTATAAAATTACAGTCATCAAGACTACATGGTAATAATATATTGATAGGCATATAGATCAAGAAAATAGAATTGAGAGTTCAGAAATAAACCAATACATTTATGGTCAATTGTCAATTGATTTTTGACAAGGATGCCAAGCTAATTCAATGGGGGAAAGAATAATCTTTTCATGCAGAAGGATGAAATTAGACCCCTTCCTCACATCACATATAAAAATTAACTCAAAATGTATCAAACTCCTAATTGTCTGAGCTACAATTATAAAAGTCTACAAAGAAAACATAGATATATATCTTTGTGAGCATGAAGTAGGCAATAGTTTCTTAGATATGATACTTAAAGCCAAAAAACTAAAACAAAAAACAAAATAAATTTCACTTAATCAAAGCATACTATTAAGAGAAAAGATAACCCACAGAATTGGAGAAAATATTTGCAAATCATCTAACTGATAAAAGTTGGTACCCAGAATATATAAATAATTTACAACTCACCCAGTGAAAAAATGAGCAGCCAGGCATAGTAGCTTATGCTATAGTCCCAGCACATTTGGAGGCCCAGGAGGGATGATCCCTTGAGCCCAGGAGTAAGAAACCAGCTTGGGCAACACAGGGAGACCCCATCTCTACCAAAAAAAAAAAAAAAAAAAAAAAGCCAGAAATGGTGGCACATGGCTGTAGTCGCAGCTACTCAGCAAGTTTAGGTGGGAGGATTGCTTGAGCCTAGGAGGTCAAGACTTCACTGAGCTGTAATTATACCACCACACTCCAGCTTGGGCAACAGAACAAGACTGCATCTCAAAAAAAAAAAAAAAAAAAAGATGGGCAGAAGATTTGAATAGACATTTATCTAAAGATATACAAATACCTAAAACACACACAAAAAGATACTCAACATCATTAGTCATTAGAGAAATGCAACTTAAACATAAAATAGATACCATTTCATACATACTAGGATGGTTATGTTAAAAAAAGTTGGATTATAACAAGTGCTGTTGATGACTGATGATGATATGGAGAGAGAAATAGGAACCTTTATACATTGCTGATAGGAAAGAAAAATGGTGTGGCCACTGTGGAAAACAGTTTGGCAGTTCCTCAGAATATTAAATAGAGTTATGATACCCAGCAATTCTATCCCTAGGTATATGCCCAAGAAAATTGAAAACATACGTCCACACAAAAACTTGTATGCAAATGTTCCTAACAGCATTACTGAAACATCAAAATTGGAATCAATCCAAATGTCCATCAACTGACAAATAAATAGACAAAATATAGTATATTCCTACAATGGAATATTATTTATCATAAAAAGGAATGAAGCATTGATGTATGATAAAACTTGTATAAAGTTTTAAAATATCATGCTAAGTGAAAGAAGCTAGACACAAAAGACCACATATGGTATGATTCCATTTATACCAAATGTGCAGAACAGGCAAATCCACAGATACGGAAAGCAGATTAGTGGTTGTCTGAGACTAGGAGAAAATGTGACAATAAGGAATTACTACTTATGGGTGCAGATATTTTTTTGGGAGTGATAAAAAGGCCTGGGATTAGATCATGGTGATGCTTGCATATACAGGTGATTATACTAAAATTAGCTAAATTATAAACAAGTGCATAGATGTTAGAATTAGATGTCCAGAAGAAGATGTTAAAAAGATAATTTTTTAAAAAATTCAAGAAAAAAAATAAAATAAAAATTGGAAAATTTTACCTACAAAAATAAAAGTAACTATGTTTCATATGTTCAAAATGTTAAGTAGAGATATGGAAGATATAAAAAAGCTGAAATTAAACCTCTAAAGATGAAGATGATAATGGCTTAGATAAAAAACAGACTGGATGGGGATCAGACATCAGAAAGAAAAGAAAAGCAAATGTAAAGACATCCATATAATGGAATATTATTCAACAATAAAAGAAAAAACTATTGATACATACTACAACCTGATTGAATCTCAAAATACTTACCTTACAGCAGACAGAAAAAGTACATACTGTATGATCCACTTATATAAAACTCTAGAAAATGCAAACAAGTATAGTGATAGATCACTAATATAGAAAACAGATAAGGTCACTTATTGGGTGAGGAGGGAAAAGAGAGGGGGGAAAGAGATTATAAAGCAGCACAAGGAAACTTTTGGGAGTGATGGAAATGAAAATGGTACTGGTTTTATAGCTGTGTACATGTGTTAAAACTTATTAAGCTATATATTTTTAATATATTTAGTTTATGGTTCATCAATTACACCTCGATAAAGCCATTTCTAAAAAGTGGACAACTGTACAGTGCCAGTTTGCCAAATTGTTCCTGGTGGTTGGTTTCACAGTTGGCACCTACTGACACTTGAGACTTGCACTAGAGTTTAACACATATGTCACTATTACTCTATTTGCACCATCCAACTGTCAGTGGTCTCATTCCTTAGATTGATATGCATACCATCATCTGCCCTCATATTCAAATTTTATACCCAGTTTCAGCTGTGTCAAATTGTAGATCCAGCTGTTTTATCAAGGAGCAAAAATTCTCAACTTCCTTTCTTTACCTTACCTGTGATGAGTCTGCTGTTACCACAATGTAATTGCAAGGAGGGTTCCTGCAGTTCTTGGATGTAAGAGATATGGTTGAAGAATTATAGACTATTTCATTCACTTGTCTGATATGGTTATCTGTGCACTCCATTCGTTGATGTGAATCTTTTCTCTCACATGATGTTGAACACTAGAAATGCAATAACCAAATGAATAACACATTCTTATATGCAGTGTCTTTGAAAACTTACATGTCGATACTCACATTCAGGCTCTCTCTTTCCATCCCCTTGTGCTGCACACAGTCCTGACTCCAACATCGCCTCTGAGAACAAGGTCGGGTGGACTGATCACACATTTCTTCAACCACCTGACCAACACCTTTCAGTCTGCAGTATACATCCCTCTGCTGAACTCCAGAGCCACAGGTCACAGAGCACTACAAAGGAGTCCAGTTGATTTGAACAATTAGCTAAGAAATACCAAATTATATAAAAATAGCCAATGGAGCCATTACATATTATTTATTTTAAATACAGCCTGGTATTAAAACATGAATTAGATTAAAAATACATACAATAAGTATTTTTACCATTATCTCTGTAAATGTATATTTTCCCTGTTTGGCATAAGGCACTTCAAGCTTTACAGAAACTCTGACAAGCGAATCAAGTTATAGTAGACAGCATCTCAATCAATGACTCTGTCTTCTACTTAAATGAGTATAATATCTATAAAAATTACCACACGATTAATCATGAATTATTCCACAACATTGCTTTTAAATATCAATTAAATTCTTAGACTATACTCATTATATCTCTCAAAGAAACAATAATTTCCAAGATTGTGTTATATTCATCTTTTTATCTACAGTACCTACTATAGTTTGTACCTGTTATGGAATCTAAATACTTGCTAATTTTTTTTAATACTTTAAGTTCTGGGATACATGTGCAGAACATGCCGCTTTGTTACGTAGGTATACATGTGCCATGGTGGTTTGCTGCAACCATCAACCCGTCATCTGCATTAGGTATTTCTCCTAATGCAATGCCTCACCTTGTCCCCAAACCCCCTCGACAGGCCCCAGTGTGTGATATTCCCCTCCATGTGTCCATGTGTTCTCATTGTTCAACTCCCACTTATGAGTGAGAACATGCGGTGTTTGGTTTTCTGTTTCTGTGTTAGTTTGCTGAGGATGATGGTTTCCAGCTTCATCCATGTCCCTGCAAAGGACATGAACTCATCCTTTTTTTATAGCTGCATAGTATTCCATGTTATAGATGTGCTGCATTTTCTTTATCCAGTCTATTCTTGATGGGCATTTGGGTTGGTTCAAATTATTTGTTATTGTGAACAGTGCTGCTATAAACATATGTGTGCATGCGTTTTTTATAGTAGAATGTTTTATAATCCTATGCGCATATACCAAAAATGGGATTGCTGGGTCAAATGGTATTTCTGGTTCTACATCCTTGAGGAATCGCCATACTGTCTTCCACAATGGTTGAACTAATTTACTCTCCCACCAACAGTGTAAAAGCATTCCTATTTCTCCACATCCTCTCCAGCATCTGTTGTTTCCTGACTTTTTAATGATCACCATTCTAACTGGCATGAGATGGTATCTCATTGTGGTTTTGATTTGCATTTCTCTAATGACCAGTGATGATGAGCTTTTTTTCATATGTTTGTTGGCCCCATAAATGTCTTCTTTTGAAAAGGGTCTGTTCATATCCTTCACCACTTTTTAATGGGGTTGCTTTTTTCTTGTAAATTTAAATTCTTTGTAGATTCTGGATATTAGCACTTTGTCACATGGATAGATTGCAAAAATTTTCTCCCATTCTGTAAATTCACTGTTCACGCTGATGATAGTTTCTTTTGCTGTCCAGAAGCTCTTTAGCTTAATTAGATCTCATTTGTCAATTTTGGCTTTTGTTGCCATTGCTTTTGGTGTTTTAGTCATGAAGTCTTTGCCCATGCCTATGTCCTGAATGGTATTTCCTAGGTTTTCTTTTAGAGATGTTATGGTTTTAGATCTTATGTTTAAGTCTTTAATCCATCTTGAGTTAATTTTTGTATAAGGTGTAAGGAGGGGGTCCAGTTTCAGTTTTCTGCATATGGCTAGCCAGTTTTCCCAACACCATTTATTAAATATGGAATCCTTTCCCCATTGCTTGTTTTTGTTAAAGATTTTGTCAAAGATCAGATGGTTGTAGTTTTGTGGTGTTATTTCTGAGGCCTCTGTTCTGTTTCATTGGCTATTAATTACTGCCTCAATTTCGGAATTTGTTATGGGTCTATTCAGGGATTTGACTTCTTCCTGGTTTAGTCTTGGGAGGGTGTATGCGTCCAGGAATTTATTCATTTCTTTGAAATTTTCTAATTTATTTGCATAGAGGTGTTTATAGTATTCTTTGATGGTAGTTTGTATTTCTGTGGGATCAGTGGTGATATCTTCTTTATCATTTTTATTGTGTCTATTTGATTCTTCTCTCTTTTCTTCTCTATTAGTCTGGCTAGCGGTCTACCTATTTTGTTAATCTTTTCAAAAAAACACGTCCTGGATTCATTGATTTTTTGAAGGGTTTTTCATGTCTCTATCTCCTTTGGTTCTGCTCTGATCTTAGGTATTTCTTGTCTTCTGCTAGCTTTTGTATTTGTTTGCTCTTGCTTCTCTAGTTCTCCTTTGCTTATGAAGCTTAGTTTGGCTGGATATGAAATTCTGGGTTGAAAATTCTTTTCTTTAAAAATGTTGAATATCGGCCCCCACTCTCTTCTGGCTTATAGGGTTTCTGCAGAGAGATCCGCTGTTAGTCTAATGGGCTTCCCTTTGTGGGTAACCAGACCGTTCTCTCTGGCTGTCCTTAACATTTTTTCCTTCATTTCAACCTTGGTGAATCTGTCAATTATATGTCTTGGGGTTGCTTTTCTCCAGGACTACCTTTGTAGTGTTCTCTATATTCCCTGAATTTGAATGTTGGCCTGTCTTACTAGGTTGGGGACATTCTGAATAATATACTAAAGAGTGCTTTCCAACTTGGTTCCATTCTCCCTGTTACTTTCAAGTACACCAATCAAACATAGGTTTGGTCTTTTCACGTTGTCCCACATTTCTCGGAGGCTTTGTTCACTCCTTTTCATTCTTTTATCTCTAATCTTGTCTTCACACTTTATTTCATTAAGCTGATCTTCAATCTCTGATATCCTTTCTTCTGCTTCATTGATTCAGCTATTGATACTTGTGTGTGCTTCACGAAGTCCTCGTGCTGTATTTTTCAGCTCCATCAGGTAATTTATGTTCTTCTCTACGCTGGTTATTCTAGTTAGCAATTCCCCTAACCTTTTCTCAAGTTTCTTGGCTTCCTTGCACTGTGTTAGAACATGCTCCTTTAGCTCAGAGGAGTTTGTTATTACCCACCTTCTGAAGCCTACTTCTGTCAAATCGCCAAAATCATTCTCTGTCCAGTTTTGTTTCTTTGCTGGCGAGGAGTTGTGATCCTCTGCAGAAGAGGCATTCTGGTTTTTGGAATTTTCAGCCTTTTTGTGCTGGTTTTTCCTTATCTTTGTGGATTTATCTACCTTTGGTCTTTGATGTTGGTGACCATTGGATGGGGTTTTGGCATGGACGTCCTTTTGTTGATGTTCATGCCACTGCTTTCTGTTTGTTAATTTTCCTTCCAACAGTCAGGCCCCTCTGTTGCAGGTCTGCTGGAGTTTGCTGGAGGTCCATGCCAGACCCTGCTTGCCTGGGTATCACCAGCAGAGGCTGCAGAACAGCAAAGATTGCTGCCTTTTCCATCCTCTGGAAGTTTTGTCCCAGAGGGGCACCCATCAGATGCCAGCTGGCGCTCTCCTGTATGTGTCTGTTGACCCCTGCTGGGAGGTGTCTCCCAGTCAGGAGGCACAGAGCACAGGGATCCACATGAGGAGGCATTCTGTCCCTTAGCAGAGCTCAAATGCTGTGCTGGGAGATCCGCTGCTCTCTTCAGAGCCAGCAGGCAGGAACATTTAAGTCTGCTGAAGCTGTGCCCACAGTTGCCCCTTCCACCAGGTGCTCTGTCTCAGGCAGATGGGAGTTTTATCTATAAGCTCCTGAATGGGGCTGCTGTCTTTCTTTCAGAGATACCCTACGCAGAGCAGAGGAATCTAGAGAGGCAGCTTGGCTAGAGTGGCAAAGCCGCAAGCTAGAGTTGTGGAGGGCTCCACGCAATTTGAAAAAATGAATTGTGGTGGGCTCCATCCTATTTGAACTTCCCTGTGGTTTTGTTTACACTGTGAGAGGAAAACTGTCTGTCAAGTCTCAGTAATGGCTGATGCCCCTCCCCCCACCAAGCTCCAGCATCCCAGGTTGACATCAGACTGCCGTTCTGGCAGCAAGAATTTCAAGCCAGTGGATCTTAGCTTGCTGGACTCCATGGGGTGGGATCTGCTGAGCTAGACCATGTGGCTCTCTGGCTTCAGCCCCCTTTCCATGGGAGTAAACAATTCTGTCTTGCTGGCATTCCGGGTGCCACATACAAAAAATAACCTCCCGCAGCTAGCTTGGTGTCTACCCAAACAGCCACCCAGTTTTGTGCTTGAAACCCAGGGCCCTGGTGGTGTAGGCACCTGAAGGAGTCTCCTGGTCGGTGGGTTGCAAAGATCAGGGGAAAAGCATAGTATCCGGGCCAGATAGCACCGTCCCTCAAGGCACAGTCCCTCATGGCTTCCCTTGGCTAGTGGAGGGAGTTCCCCGACCACTTTTGCTTCCCAGGTGAGGCAACACCCCGTCCTGCCTGCTTCTGTTCACCCTCCATGGGCTGCACCCACTGTCTAACCAGTGAGATGAACTGGGTACCTCAGTTGGAAATGCAGAAATCACCTGCCTTCTGCATTGGTTTCACTAGAAGCTGCAGACAGGAACTGTTCCTATTTGGCCATCTTGGCTAATTTGTTGATTCATGATTATATTTCAATGGATAGGAGTTTTGGAAAACTGGCTGTGTTAACTGTAAACTTAGACAACCTTGTCCAAGTCTTGTTTTTCTTCTGTGTACAATTTTGTGTTACTTGTGAAATATCACAGAACACTTTCCATACATTTATTCCTGTCAACAGCTCTATAAAAGCGGTACTATGGCTGAGGACACTGGGACTCAGAGAGGTTAAAGTCCCTTGCCTGAGGTACTGCCTATAGTTAGTGATTGTCTTAGTCTGTTCAGGCTACTAGAACAAAATACCATAAACGGAATGTCTCACACACCAGAAATTTATTTCCCACAATTTTGGAGGCTGGAATTTCAAGATCAAGGTGCTGGCAGATTCTACATCCAGTGAGAGTCCACTTTCTGATTCCTACAGGGCACCCTCTCACTGTGTTCTCATATGGAGGAAGGGATGAGCTAGCTTTCTGGGGTGTCCTTTATAAGGGACTAGAAAAGGCCCCACCTCCTAATACCATCACCTTGGGGGATAGAACTTCATCATATAAATTTTGAAAGAACACAACCATTCAGATCATCCCATTCTTTCCCTGCCCCACTCCTCAGATTCGTGTCCTTCTCACATGAAAAATATATTCATTCCATCTCAATAATACCAAAGCCTTAGCTCATTCTAGCATCAATTCAAAAGTCTATAAAGTCCAGACTCTCATCTCAGTATCATCTCAATCATATATGAGTGAGTTTCAAGGTATAATTGATTCATCCTGAGGCAAATATCTCTTCAGCTGTGAACCTGTGAAATCAAGAAAGTTATGTGCTTACACAACACAATGGTGGTACAGGCAAGCCATAGGGTAGACATTCTCATTCCAAAAAAGAAAAGTAGAAAAGAAGAAAAGGGTAATAGGACTTGAGTAAGTAAAAAACCTAGCAGAGCCAACAACAGTAAATCTTAAGTCTTGAGAATAATCTTTGATGCAATGTTCCACCTTCTGAACACACTGGGGCAGGGATTGGGTCCTCAAGGCTCTAGGTGGCATTGCCCCATGGCTTTGTTGGATTCAGCCCATGCCACAGTTCTCATGGATTGTAGTTTGGTGCCTATGGCCCTTCCAGACTGAAGTTGCATGCCAGTGGCTATAGTGGTCTGGGGTCATGGGGGCAGCTCTGATGCCATGGCATCACCTTAGTGGGGACAATTCAGCCAGGTTTTTTTTGTTTTTGTTTTTGTTTTGTTTTTTTGCCACTTTAGAACAAGGATGGACTTTCCTCCACTGTCCAATAACATGATAACATGTTATGATTTCCATCTGAGACCTCATGGCCTTTACTGTCCATATTTCCATGAACATAGCTCTGCCCTTGCAATGGCCCTCTTCCTTGCTCATGTGCCCAAGTCTGTAGGCAGCTCTATCCTTTGAAATTTAGGCGGAAGTTGCCACACAAGCATGACTCATTTACTCTGTGTGTCAGTGGAGATAGTCCCACTTGGACACTACTAAAGTTTATCACCTGTGAACTCTGGAGGGATGGCCATCATAGCCATTGCTGTACTTGGGACCATTGGAGACACACCTGGGGTAGTTGAGGACTGCTGTGCCAGAATGTGGGAAGCAGAGCCAATAATATGGGGTGGCACCAAACCATTGCAGCCCTGTTCTGTCCTTAGGCCATTGCACTCTGGGCCTATGCAATCCCTGAGGAGCTTCAAAATGCTGTTGGGAGGCCATCCTTCCATTGTCTTAGACAATATATTATGGCATCTGTTTAGATAGCTGTCTAATCTCCCTGTTGTACTGATAAACAGCTCATAGCTTAGATTGAAATGGCTGATTCAAACTAATCAAACTAATCTAATTCAGCCACATCTTTTGTATTCTCTCCTGAACAAACTTTCTCATTTTTTCAAATATAAATAGGCTGAGAATTTTCCAAAATGTTAAGTTCTGCTTTCCTTTTTATTAACAACTCCATCTTTGTATCATTTCTCTTTTTAAATTTTTCTATTAGCAGACAAGAGAAGCCAAGTTGCACCTTCAATACTTTGCTTAGAAATATCCTCAGCCAAACAGCCAATTTCATCACTTATCAGTTCTATCTTCCACAAAACACTGGAACATGAGTACAGTTCTGTCAGGTTTTGTTTGTTTGTTTTTTGCCACTTTCGAGCAAGCATGGACTTTCCTACACTGTCCAATAACAATTTCTATCTGAGACTTCATGGCCTTTACTGTCCATATTTCTAAGAACATTCTGTTTGCAACTACTTAGGTATTCTCAAAGATTGAGGCTCTCTCTAAAGCTCTCCTCTTTTCTTTATGGGCTTTTACAAGAATAGCCCTTAATGATCCATTCGTGGCATCATACTTTTTCTAGCATGCATTTCAAAGCTCTTCCAGCTGCTAGTCATTACCCAGTTCCAAAACCACCTCTGTATTTTAGATATTTGTTATAGCAGCACCTCATTATCAGTACCAATTTTTTTTATCTTAGTCTATTAGGGCTGCTATAACAAAATACCATAAACTCATGGCTTATAAACAACAGAAATTTATTTCTCACAGTTCTGGAGGCTGGGAATTTCAAGATCAAGGTGCTGGCGGTGTCAGTGTCTGGTGAGGGCCTACTTTCTGATCTGTAGAAGGGTGCCTTCTCACTGTGTCGTCACATGGGTGAAGGAACAAGCTAGATCTCTGGAGTGTCTTTTATATGAGAACTAATTCCACCAATGAGTGCTCTACCCTCATGATTTAGTCAGCTCCCAAAGTCCCTACCTCCTAATACCATCACCTCAAGGATTAGGATTTCAACACATGCATATTTTTTTTCAGGTGTAGGGTTGGCAAATATTCAGATCATAGCAGCAGTGAAAAATAGTTGAAGTTCCGTTCTTTTTTACTCCAGACTGAGCTCTTACTGTGTTGCCTCCTGGGGATGAAGAAGGACTTGGCAATCTTTCAACTCTAGGATGTCACATGTTCCAAAATTAAGTAGTAAAGCCATATAATAACAGAGCTTAACTACAAGAGCTGTGATGCCAATGTTACCAAAGTGTAGAGTATGTCTAAAGATATTTAATTTGTGAGTTTCATTGTTTATATTCCTTGTCATTCCAGTAGGAATTGGAGGTCATAATGAGTAATATTGTTTGGGGATCCATTAGTATTCCCAACTGTAATATTATAAGGGGGAAAAATCAGGTTATTCACCAAGTTCATTATTTCTGCAGGATTCCAGAGTAACTAATTTCCTTTTCACAACAGTAAATATATATCTGCAAAATACAGTTTTACCCTGAAAGAAAAAAATTTAAAGCCCACAAAAGCTAAGAATTTCATTTACCCAGTAGACTAAAATTCCTCTCATAAACTGTGTCAACATTTTTACTGGAAAAGCACTTTAAAATTTAGTTTTCTCTCTTGTGAGTATAAGCAGCAACCACCAACTTCAAAGAGAATTTTTGTTGTTTTACTTATGAAGTAAAATATAAGGCATATTTAAATGTATGAAATCTTATGCACATCTACATAACTTACACTGACCTTCATGTTATGCTTAAGCAGTTGAATTTTGCCAACTCGTTAAATATTTTCAGAAAAAAATATACAGTTCTTTGTGTAGAGAATAATAATTTCACATGCACTTTGTGTATGGCACAATATTAAATAGACTAAAATGTCTGGATGTAGTTTAACTTAAATGAATCTCTTATGAAAATGTCTAGCCTATAAAATAAAGCTCCTGAAAACATTTTTCACAGCTAATTTCAGAAATATAAACTATATTTGGAAAACATCCTGCCTCTAAGCCTGAAAAAGAATTCCTGGAAAAAAATAGTTTATAAAACACAGTTTAGCAAGAAGTTCTATTAGATAAATATAATTTCCTACAATTCAATAAACCACACTTAATTATTGGTCCTTTGATCCTAGCATGAGTTTTTAAACATCCACTAAGAGAGCAGCTAGCTACTATATTTTCGATATGAACCTCTTCTCTAAAAAGAAAAAGAAGGGACTACTACTTGGAAGAAAAAAAGTACCTTGTTTTTCAGTTTTTAGGAATAACAGTACAAAAGCATAAATCAGTATGGTTTTAGATTTTAACACAGATGAATTCATTGCTTAAATTGAATATTCCTTAGCCTGCTGTCATCAATAACCCCAATTGCTAAGTCCAATAGAAAGTTTTCAAATCTTTTCTTAGTTAATCTCCTGAACACATTTGGCACCACTGATCACTTTCTGTTGAATCATTCTGGTTCTGTGATTGAAACTCCTTTAGTTCTAGGGGGTCTCCTCTTACCTCTTGAATTGCTCCTTCTCAGGGTCTTTTACTATTTTCTCTGCATATTCTTTAAATGTCAGCATATCCCAGGGCTCCATTTATAACTGGCTTCTCTTAAAAAGCTCTTTCTGAGCAATTTCTTCTATACATGAGTAATTTCTAAATGTTATCTCCAGCTTTGATCACAGTTCTGAGTTCTGCATTTACATTTTCATGTATTTATAAGAACCGTTTCATGTATTTACAAGATTTTTATATGTTTTCTACTTAGATATGTCAAAGTCACCTAAAATGTAACATTTCCATAGCAGAACTCTTTCCCTTTTCCCAAAGCCATTTTCTTCTATGGTTGTAGATACGGGGAAAACACTATCATCCACTCTTAAGTGGCTTACTAGAATGGCTTCTCAAGGTACATTATAACTCCTTAATATGTATCCATTATTTTAATAGTTTTATAGAACTAATATTTATAAGCATGTTAAATTTTGTCTTTTTAAAAAATCCAGGTAATGAATGTAAAGGCATTGTGAAGCTGTAAGTGCAATTATAACACCAACTAATTGATTGGGATGTGCTACTTCATCTATATTACATAACTCAATCCAGACAGTTCATAAATATCCTATTTATGAACAAATATAACACTGCATACATTAGTGCTTTAAAGACTTGAGAGTGGAAATGGATTAGGTAAATTTTAGCAAATCCACAGGTACTGTAGCCATTATAGTTATTGTGGACCAGAGATAAGGAAATATTAGATTGTGCATTGCAAAAATGGGTTCATCAAGGCTGACTCACTCTGCTATTTAATAAATAATTATTTAAAATGAAAATAGGGAAGTCTTCTCTTTTGAAGCTTTGTTTATAATTTTTTTTTATTATGGATAAGGTTTTGATTTCATTACAGTCACTTATTTGCAACTATGGTTTATTTCAAGGGAATCAATAATATAGTAGTACCATTAGCAGTAGTATAGTATTTTGAGGTTAAAGAGACTCTAGGAATAAGTAATCCTAATTTCTCTTTCATTATGAAATCCTTCTATAACAATAATGAATGAGTGACCATAAAACCTACCCATACTTAACTTCATTGTGGGTATGTTCACTGTATTGTGAAAGCAGCCATGGCATTTTTAAATCTGCAATATTAGCAAATATTCTCTTTTATTGAACTAGAATATTTTTTAAACTTTAATGCATTGTCCAGAATCTGTCTGTCTTTTAAATGTAGAACAAATATATACCTAATTTCATGTCAGAAAGTATGAAGATGTGAGGACTGGAACTGTGGCAGCCATTTTATGACCATTACAAGTTGAACAACAGAATCACAGAAATGCCAATCCAGCACCCTAATGTTGTAGAGCTGCTGAATTAAAATTAAAATCAGCAACACTCTGATTTTGTTATACGAACAATAAAAGTCTTTGTAGTTTAAACCATTAATAAAATCAGGGCTCTTGCTACTGGCAGCAGAACACTAGACAACTGACATAGCATAGTTGCTACCATTTAATTGTTTTTCTCTAGGGATATGGAAAATTGTCAAGATTTTTCTTATAATCTGTATTCCAGAATAGGCACCACTCCAAATATCTGATCAGGATATATCAGTGCCCAACACTTTGAACATCATCCTTCTGTTAATTTAACCTAGTATGTTAGTGATTTAAGCAACTCCATCATATTTAACATGTGATCAACTATATCCTCAGTTATTTACCCTTTAACCTGTAAAATCTATATATATATAATATTTCATATTTATGCAACAGACATTTTTACATTAAAAACTTGCCATGAATTCAGCACAACTTAGAAATTACATTTCTATTGACTACATTATTACATGTAGTGCAGTGACGGCCTGAAATTGTGAACTTCATGTGTCCTTCTTGGCCAAAGGGGCAATAATTTGCTAAGGAAATATAAGGATGAGCTAATGTATAATGATAATAATGGGATAATGATAACTAGTATAATGGAGAAAGCTCAACTAGACCTGTGTTCAAATCCCTGCCCCCAACATTTCCTGCACTATGACCTACACAAGCTTCTTAACTTTTCTATAAGCTGCTGTTTCTTCATCTGCCTAATGAACGTAATAATACCTGCATTTGTGGGGAATAAAAACTCTTATATAGTGTCAGGAAGTGACTGTCCCTTGCTGCTCCCTTCTTCTCATTTTTTTACTTTTCTTATGGAGATTCAACCATTTATGCCTTGAAAAGTTTGATAAATGCCCTAAGTTAGAGTGCTAGTCACCTCAGCCTACCCCAAGAAAGGCCATTTTAAATATCAAGAAAGATGATAAAGGAGGAGCATTAACAGATAGCACTGAAATGAAAAATAGAATTTCACTATCTAGAAAAAATTAGGAAGCAAAGTTTAACCAGCGCTGGAAGCAGGAAGGCATCCTCCCTGTCCCCGAACCCTAGTCTACCTTCACCAGTAGAAATGTCACTGAATACCCTGACATTTCAAATGAAGGGATCACAGATTCTTAGGAGCTTTAGGGACTTAAAAAGTTAACATTTACTATTTTTCAAATTATAAAACATATATGTATATGTCAGAAATTCTGAAAATATAGAAATAAAGATTTATACTTATGTATTTTTGAAATATAGACAATATGGAATTACAGAAATATAAAATATCTTAAACATCTAGCATTTAGCATACAATTTCTTTCCTTTCTTTTTTTTCCAAATTAGGGGCTTTGGGTGGGGAGCACTGGGCAGCAGATCTGTGGGATTTTGGAATTTATATCACCTTTGGTCCCAGCTCTGGTCTTAAAATGCAAGTAAGAAAATGATGGGTCTCAAAGAAGGTGTAAGCAGCCAAGAGGCTGATTTGACCTGGTTCTACATTGAATACTGTTGTGTGAGATTCTTTAGGTATCTAAATTGTCCAGCAGGTTTGCCATGATTAAGGGGAGGTGAGAATTCAGAATATTTTTTTTTCTAAATAGAGATTGTGCATTTGGATGGCACTAAAGTAAGTAGATGGGACCTGAGACAATGAAGAATCTAGAACCATACTAGCTTTAAAAACTTGAATGTACAAGTGAAGCTGCTATTCCCAAATAGATAAAATTAAATGAAAAAAAAATCCCCTCGCTTCCAGGAAGTGGGGGTGGGGTGGGATTATTTTTTCTTTTAAATGATTCAATTATTTAATTTGCATCTAAGGATATACATCTGAACATAGAGGACAAATGGCCCTGTATAGCAATGTTTGTTCCTTTTTAGCAACAGTCATTAAAATGCATTACTATATCCTTTCGTTAAAAAAAAGATACAAATATCAAATGAAGAATGTTCCTTCAAAACTCATTTAAGCACCTCTGTGGTCAAAATTTACCAAATGAGTCTTTCCATTTGAGGCATCATGTAAAATAGTAATACAATGAAATTATTTTAAGAGTGAGTGATTATATTAAGGCAATGTTACAATTTATACAATCGGAATAAAGCAACAACCAGTGATTATCTTGTAACTACCTCTGAAATTACACTTCTGTTTTATACATTATTATATGTAGTGCAATGACAGCTTGCAATTGTTAACTTCGTGTGGGTGCTTTTTATAGAATAAATCAAAAGGCAATGACTTCAAAAGCGGTCATTTGTTTCTGGCAGAGATTTGGGACTGTGTGGGTGAATGCAACTAATTTCTATGACAAGGAAAACTAATTCAAAGAGAAGCAAGCAAATTATATAAAAAAGCATCTATTTTTTATAGTCCTTAAATATTCATATCTGTATTTTTGAAGCCCCAGAAATATGTTCCTTTAGCAGATTTTATATAATTTCATATTCGGTGGTAAGCCAAGGCCAATTTGTTACCACGGATGATGGATTCACTATTGTGGAGCTGGAGGTTCAGAGACAGAAAGTGTCTCTCATGAATATCAACCACAGCAGCTGCAGCAGCTGCACAGCAGCAAAAGAATCTTTGGGACCAACAGGAATATTGGTGGCCAAGACACAAAAAGTCTCTCCCACTTCCACTCCCATGCCCCCGTGGCTCCTGCCTGATGTAGGAACTGGGAGTTAACTGCTGGACAGATCTGTGGCCGTTCATATTCAGTGCCTTTACAATGTTTCACACCCTTAGGGGAAAGCTACTTTGCCATTATCCTGACACACCTCTATCCAGATCAAGTAAGGCAAACCTCCACTTTAAGCAAAACCACAATATTGGAAACATAATAATTTAAGAGATGGTGAGTATTTTTGCAATTAGATCACAGTATTCAAAGTAAGAAGTATTTAGCTTAGATACAAAGCTAGGTGTGGAAACAAAATATCCATTGTCGCCAAGAGGAAAAGAGATACTGGTCTGAGATAATTCTGAACAAGTGAGCATGGGTTAGGTTTTAGTCTTACTCCCTAAGGATAATGCTTAGTCACAGATGATATTAAGTGACACAAGATATTAAGTGACACAAGATGATATTAAGTGACACAAGCATATCTGAGTTCTTCTGAGCTCACACTATGTGAATGTAAATAATGGCCAAAATATACGTAGAGAGGCCATTACAGGCTCAGGAACAGATGATGATGAACTATTAAACTAGACCGGGGTGTGTGCAATGGAGATTCAAGAGCTTAACCTGAGGAGCCAAGATGGCCGAATAGGAACAGCTCCGGTCTACAGCTCCCAGCGTGAGCGACGCAGAAGACGGGTGATTTCTGCATTTCCATCTGAGGTACCGGGTTCATCTCACTAGGGAGTGCCAGACAGTGGGCGCAGGTCAGTGGGTGCGCGCACCGTGCGCGAGCCGAAGCAGGGCGAGGCATTGCCTCACCTGGGAAGCGCAAGGGGTCAGGGAGTTCCCTTTCCGAGTCAAAGAAAGGGGTGACAGACGCACCTGGAAAATCGGGTCACTCCCACCCGAATATTGCGCTTTTCAGACCGGCTTAAAAAACGGCACACCACGAGACTATATCCCACACCTGGCTCGGAGGGTCCTACGCCCACGGAATCTCGCTGATTGCTAGCACAGCAGTCTGAGATCAAACTGCAAGGCGGCAGCGAGGCTGGGGGAGCGGCGCCCACCATTGCCCAGGCTTGCTTAGGTAAACAAAGCAGCCGGGAAGCTCGAACTGGGTGGAGCCCACCACAGCTCAAGGAGGCTTGCCTGCCTCTGTAGGCTCCACCTCTGGGGGCAGGGCACAGACAAACAAAAAGACAGCAGTAACCTCTGCAGACTTAAATGTCCCTGTCTGACAGCTTTGAGGAGAGCAGTGGTTCTCCCAGCACGCAGCTGGAGATCTGAGAACGGGCAGACTGCCTCCTCAAGTGGGTCCCTGACCCCTGACCCCTGAGCAGCCTAACTGGGAGGCACCCCCCAGCAGGGGCACACTGACACCTCACACCGCAGGGTATTCCAACAGACCTGCAGCTGAGGGTCCTGTCTGTTAGAAGGAAAACTAACAAACAGAAAGGACATCCACACTGAAAACCCATCTGTACATCACCATCATCAAAGAACAAAAGTAGATAAAACCACAAAGATGGGGAAAAAACAGAACAGAAAAACTGGAAACTCTAAAAAGCAGAGCGCCTCTCCTCCTCCAAAGGAACGCAGTTCCTCACCAGCAACGGAACAAAGCTGGATGGAGAATGATTTTGACAAGCTGAGAGAAGAAGGCTTCAGATGATCAAATTACTCTGAGCTACGGGGGGACATTCAAACCAAAGGCAAAGAAGTTGAAAACTTTGAAAAAAATTTAGAAGAATGTATAACTAGAATAACCAATACAGAGAAGTGCTTAAAGGAGCTGATGGAGCTGAAAACCAAGGCTCGAGAACTACGTGAACAATGCAGAAGCCTCAGGAGCCGATGCGATCAACTGGAAGAAAGGGTATCAGCAATGGAAGATGAAATGAATTAAATGAAGCGAGAAGGGAAGTCTAGAGAAAAAAGAATAAAAAGAAATGAGCAAAGCCTCCAAGAAATATGGGACTATGTGAAAAGACCAAATCTACGTCTGATTGGTGTACCTGAAAGTGATGCGGAGAATGGAACCAAGTTGGAAAACACTCTGCAGGATATTATCCAGGAGAACTTCCCCAATCTAGCAAGGCAGGCCAACATTCAGATTCAGGAAATACAGAGAACGCCACAAAGATACTCCTCGAGAAGAGCAACTCCAAGACACATAATTGTCAGATTCACCAAAGTTGAAATGAAGGAAAAAATGTTAAGGGCAGCCAGAGAGAAAGGTCGGGTTACCCTCAAAGGGAAGCCCATCAGACTAACAGCGGATTTCTCGGCAGAAACCCTACAAGCCAGAAGAGAGTGGGGGCCAATATTCAACATTCTTAAAGAAAAGAATTTTCAACCCAGAATTTCATATCCAGCCAAACTAAGCTTCATAAGTGAAGGAGGAATAAAATACTTTACAGACAAGCAAATGCTGAGAGATTCTGTCACCACCAGGCCTGCCCTAAAAGAGCTCCTGAAGGAAGCGCTAAACATGGAAAGGAACAACCGGTACCAGCCGCTGCAAAATCATGCCAAAATGTAAAGACCATCGAGACTAGGAAGAAACTGCATCAACTAATGAGCAAAATCACCAGCTAACATCATAATGACAGGATCAAATTCACACATAACAATATTAACTTTAAATGTAAATGGACTAAATTCTCCAATTAAAAGACACAGACTGGCAAGTTGGATAAAGAGTCAAAACCCATCAGTGTGCTGTATTCAGGAAACCCATCTCACATGCAGAGACACACATAGGCTCAAAATAAAAGGATGGAGGAAGATCTACCAAGCAAATGGAAAACAAAAAAAGGCAGGGGTTGCAATCCTAGTCTCTGATAAAACAGACTTTAAACCAACAAAGATCAAAAGAGACAAAGAAGGCCATTACATAATGGTAAAGGGATCAATTCAACAAGAGGAGCTAACTATCCTAAATATATATGCACCCAATACAGGAGCACCCAGATTCATAAAGCAAGTCCTGAGTGACCTACAAAGAGACTTAGACTCCCACACATTAATAATGGGAGACTTTAACACCCCACTGTCAACATTAGACAGATCAACGAGACAGAAAGTCAACAAGGATACCCAGGAATTGAACTCAGCTCTGCACCAAGCGGACCTAATAGACATCTACAGAACTCTCCACCCCAAATCAACAGAATATACATTTTTTTCAGCACCACACCACACCTATTCCAAAATTGACCACATAGTTGGAAGTAAAGCTCTCCTCAGCAAATGTAAAAGAACAGAAATTATAACAAACTATCTCTCAGACCACAGTGCAATCAAACTAGAACTCAGGATTAAAAATCTCACTCAAAGCCGCTCAACTACATGGAAACTGAACAACCTGCTCCTGAATGACTACTGGGTACATAACGAAATGAAGGCAGAAATAAAGATGTTCTTTGAAACCAACAAGAACAAATACACAACATACCAGAATCTCTGGGATGCATTCAAAGCAGTGTGTAGAGGGAAATTTATAGCACTAAATGCCCACAAGAGAAAGCAGGAAAGATCCAAAATTGACACCCTAACATCACAATTAAAAGAACTAGAAAAGCAAGAGCAAACACATTCAAAAGCTAGCAGAAGGCAAGAAATAACTAAAATCAGAGCAGAACTGAAGGAAATGGAGACACAAAAAACCCTTCAAAAAATCAATGAATCCAGGAGCTGGTTTTTTGAAAGGATCAACAAAATTGATAGACTGCTAGCAAGACTAATAAAGAAAAAAAAGAGAAGAATCAAATAGACACAATAAAAAATGATAAAGGGGATATCACCACTGATCCCACAGAAATACAAACTACCATCAGAGAATACTACAAACACCTCTACGCAAATAAACTAGAAAATCTAGAAGAAATGGATACATTCCTCGACACATACACTCTCCCAAGACTAAACCAGGAAGAAGTTGAATCTCTGAATAGACCAATAACAGGAGCTGAAATTGTGGCAATAATCAATAGTTTACCAACCAAAAAGAGTCCAGGACCAGATGGATTCACAGCCGAATTCTACCAGAGGTACAAGGAGGAACTGGTACCATTCCTTCTGAAACTATTCCAATCAATAGAAAAAGAGGGAATCCTCCCTAACTCATTTTATGAGGCCAGCATCATTCTGATACCAAAGCCGGGCAGAGACACAACCAAAAAAGAGAATTTTAGACCAATATCCTTGATGAACATTGATGCAAAAATCCTCAATAAAATACTGGCAAACCAAATCCAGCAGCACATCAAAAAGCTTATCCACCATGATCAAGTGGGCTTCATCCCTGGGATGCAAGGCTGGTTCAATATACGGAAATCAATAAATGTAATCCAGCATATAAACAGAGCTAAAGACAAAAACCACATGATTATCTCAATAGATGCAGAAAAAGCCTTTGACAAAATTCAACAACCCTTCATGCTAAAAACTCTCCATAAATTAGGTATTGATGGGACGTATTTCAAAATAATAAGAGCTATCTATGACAAACCCACAGCCAATATCATACTGAATGGGCAAAAACTGGAAGCATTCCCTTTGAAAACTGGCACAAGACAGGGATGCCCTCTCTCACCGCTCCTATTCAACATAGTGTTGGAAGTTCTGGCCAGGGCAATCAGGCAGGAGAAGGAAATAAAGGCTATTCAATTAGGAAAAGAGGAAGTCAAATTGTCCCTGTTTGCAGACGACATGATTGTTTATCTAGAAAACCCCATTGTCTCAGCCCAATATCTCCTTAAGCTGATAAGCAACATCAGCAAAGTCTCAGGATACAAAATCAATGTACAAAAATCACAAGCATTCTTATACACCAACAACAGACAAACAGAGAGCCAAATCATCAGTGAACTCCCATTCACAATTGCTTCAAAGAGAATAAAATACCTAGGAATCCAACTTACAAGGGATGTGAAGGACCTCTTCAAGGAGAACTACAAACCACTGCTCAAGGAAATAAAAGAGGATACAAACAAATGGAAGAACATTCCATGCTCATGGGTAGGAAGAGTCAATATCGTGAAAATGGCCATACTGCCCAAGGTAATTTACAGATTCAATGCCATCCCCATCAAGCTACCAATGACTTTCTTCACAGAATTGGAAAAAACTACTTTAAAGTTCATATGGAACCAAAAAAGAGCCCGCATCGCCAAGTCAATCCTAAGCCAAAAGAACAAAGCTGAAGGCATCACACTACCTGACTTCAAACTATACTACAAGGCTACAGTAACCAAAACAGCATGGTACTGGTACCAAAACAGAGATATAGATCAATGGAACAGAACAGAGCCCTCAGAAATAACGCCGCATACCTACAACTATCTGATCTTTGACAAACCTGAGAAAAACAAGCAATGGGGAAAGGATTCCCTATTTAATAAATGGTGCTGGGAAAACTGGCTAGCCATATGTAGAAAGCTGAAACTGGATCCCTTCCTTACACCTTACACAAAAATCAATTCAAGATGGATTAAAGATTTAAACGTTAGACCTAAAACCATAAAAACCCTAGAAGAAAACCTAGGCATTACCATTCAGGACATACGCATGGGCAAGGACTTCATGTCCAAAACACCAAAAGCAATGGCAACAAAAGACAAAATTGACAAATGGGATCTAATTAAACTAAAGAGCTTCTGCACAGCAAAAGAAACTACCATCAGAGTGAACAGGCAACCTACAAAATGGGAGAAAATTTTCGCAACCTACTCATCTGACAAAGGGCTAATATCCAGAATCTACAATGAACTCCAACAAATTTACAAGAAAAAAACAAACAACCCCATCAAAAAGTGGGCGAAGGACATGAACAGACACTTCTCAAAAGAAGACATTTATGCAACCAAAAAACACATGAAAAAATGCTCCTCATCACTGGCCATCAGAGAAATGCAAATCAAAACCACTATGAGATATCATCTCACACCAGTTAGAATGGCAATCATTAAAAAGTCAGGAAACAACAGGTGCTGGAGAGGATGTGGAGGAATAGGAACACTTTTACACTGTTGGTGGGACTGTAAACTAGTTCAACCATTGTGGAAGTCAGTGTGGCGATTCTTCAGGGATCTAGAACTAGAAATACCATTTGACCCAGCCATCCCATTACCGGGTACATACCCAAAGGACTATAAATCATGCTGCTATAAAGACACATGCACACGTATGTTTATTGCGGCATTATTCACAATAGCAAAGACTTGGAACCAACCCAAATGTCCAACAATGATTGACTGGATTAAGAAAATGTGGCACATATACACCATGGAATACTATGCAGCCATAAAAAATGATGAGTTCATGTCCTTTGTAGGGACATGGATAAAATTGGAAACCATCATTCTCAGTAAACTATTGCAAGAACAAAAAGCCAAACACTGCATATTCTCACTCATAGGTGGGAATTGAACAATGAGATCACATGGACACAGGAAGGGGAATATCACACTCTGGGGACTGTTGTGGGGTGGGGGAGAGGGGAGGGATAGCATTGGGAGATATACCTAATGCTAGATGACGAGTTAGTGGGTGCAGCGCACCAGCATGGCACATGTATACATATGTAACTAACCTGCACAATGTGCACATGTACCCTAAAACTTAAAGTATAATAAAAATAAAATAAAATAAAAAAAGAGCTTAACCTGTTGAGTGACTAACTATGGAGGCAAGGAAAAAGGATAAGGATGGATCCAGTATTTCTTTCTTGAACAACTTAGTAGAGAGTAGTGACATTTACAAAATAAAACAAGTTAATAGAGAAATCTTTTAAATCATGACCTCTGGTAAAGCATGAAAAATAATTGATTTATTTGATGAACATTCAATATAGAAGCAAATGCCCAATAATGCATCTTTTTTTGTGGGATAAAAAACAGAGACGCATTAGCATCTAGTTTTCAATTAAACATTGACCACAAGCTCCAGCACATTAACACTTGACAGAGGCTGCCTCTTCTACAAAGAAATTTGAGATTTTTACTCAATTTGGGAGGCTTTTATTCAGTATCAGTGAGGCACTGACATAATTCCACTCCAAAGCTGTGTGCCCTGCATTGACATGCTGAGCGCAAAGAGAGAATGATGATGACTTTTGACCCCAGGGGAACTCCATTTCCTTCTAGCTCCCCAATAGACATAACTCAAACATCTGACAGAGATAAGGAAGTTCCAACATCAGAAGATGGGTGTCTTTTTCCTTTTGCAGGACTAGGCCCTTTAAGAAGTAGATAAGCTCTCTGAGGTACTGCTGAGAGCAGCCAGATGGCTACATTGAAAGTCTAGACACATTGAAATTAGTCCTCAGGAAATTATTCCAGTTATCTTTTCTGACTTCATTAATGGCTTTTATCCTGTCAATATTTCCCAAGCTGGTGGTGTTTGACAGTCATTTTCAAATGCATGCCTACCCGAATTTAAATTTTGATCTCTTTTCTCTGAGTATGCCAAGTGGTATCAATTACCCTTCTTTTACAGGCTAAATTGTCAGCCAGGGTCCCATTTATTTATCAGCTTCATTTTTGCTGAGTCTCTTCATTTTTGCTGAGTCTTTTCATTTTTGATGAGTCTTTTCATTCTAGTGCAGCCTAGGCTATCTATCTCTGACAACTCCCTAACTCTCAATCTCGGATTACAATCCCATCTGGAATTTACCAGTCCCTTCTCCAGGATTCAATCTTAGCTAAAATCCAAGATTTGGGGGTAAGAAACAAGGCAGTTACTAAATGTATCATCATATATATTTTTCTGTTAGCCTGCACAGAATAGTATTATGATTATCAGTAGCCTCTGCTAGTATTCAGTAACAAAATTTCTTGTTAAGTTTATAGTCACAAAAATCAAATGACTAGGCTGGGCACAGTTGCTCAAGTCTGTAATCCCAGCACTTTGGGAGGACAAGATGGGAGGATTGCTTGAGCCCAGGAGTTTAAGAACAGCTTGGGCAACATAGCAAGAACTGGTCTTAATTCTTTTAAAAATCAAATGACTAATTTATTATTTAACTATAAACTTAGGAAATGTGTTAACACTGTTTAGTATTAATACTAACAGCATAGTGCAAAAAAGTATATAACAATAAATTTTAGAGAAGCAAAACATTCAAGGTTATGAAAAATAAGAATGAATTTTCTTTTTAAACACAAAAAAATACATATATAATTATAAAATATACATCATATACCTCATTCCAGCTATTGGCTTTCCATGAAGGGCATCTGACAGATCTACAGGCTTTGTGAGTTGGAGGTTTCTGTACTTGACTGCAATTTGTGTCTTCTAATTTCCTTTGGAATTGGTCAATGCAAAACACTTCACGGTACTTTCTACCTTTACCACAAGAAGCTGAGCACTAGAAAAGAAATATGAATGCACTTGATTCATTTTCTTCTTGTTTAATTTAAGCTTATCTTAAAAAAGTACAAAATGTAACAATCCACACATAATTCCTTTGATATTTTTATGAAGATATGCTCTAGTATTTCTAATTAGTGAAAAGTTAAAATTTACCAATCTGCTCTGGACCATCAATTAATGTGAATATCATAAAGTAATATGATTACATTTTTATAATTTATTCTACAAAAATGTATTGATTGTCTACAATATACCAGGTACTCTTCTGACACAACAATGCTTTAAATCTCTTAAGGTTAGACTATCCTCAACTAACTCCTTTTATCATCCAATAAAACTTGTATTCAATCTTGTAGCATCAATACCCATTCTATTTTTATCTCCACATGCTTTTCTATACTGCAAAGTATGTTTTCTATGTTAAAAAATTTTAGTAATCTCTCAGTGCAGAAAACTGATTGAGAAAGCAGAAAGTTTATTTTTTTAACAGCATTTCAGTTCAGGTTGTTTTTGGCATCAGTCTGGAAGATGTCTTTCTTTACCATCGGCCTTCTGATTTATTTAGTAAACAAAAAATAACTGAAGTCTTTTTAAACATATAGGTAAAATAATGATTTGACTTCATTTGTCAGCCAGTTTTCATTTTATGAGTGCGGACAGTGCAATATGGTAGAAAGCACTTGGGCTCTGGCATTGAGTATCAGTTCTGCCACTTATAGCTGGGTGACTTTAGGCACATTTCATAACCTGTCCAAGTCTTGATTTTTTTTCATTTATAAAACATGAGTAGTAGCATCAATCTTACAAACTTGTTATGAAGATTAACATAAGATAAAGAATATGAAATGTCTAACCCAGTCCTACTACACTTGGTAGATCCTCAGTAAACATTAGCTTCCTCTTCTACCATTTTCCTTCATATAGTCTCAGAGAGGATACTGACAATTTCAGCATGATATATGTACCAGGGGAAAGCTAAGCAAAGAAGTCATGGAGTTCAGACAACCTTTCTCATTCCTCTGAGACAGTTGTTGGCATATGGTTTCATTTAGAAAGACATTATGCATTTTATGCATATTGTGAATTCATAGAATATTAGACTATATGGCCTATTTGATACTCAAATACTTTAAACTTTTAAAAAATGAACAGTCTGGAGATAATTTACCTTTTTATATTACTAGCAATATGTTGCAATAATGCATTGATTATTAAGAACTATTATCATATCTTAGATGTTCTCGACCTCTCCTCCACCTCATTAATACTTACAGCCATTCCATGCCGCTTAGAACACACTTGGTTCTGTGAAAATCTCTAATGGATCTTCATATGTTGTATTAAGATACATTCTTTCCTTCTATTGATCTAGACCTACCTATATGCTTTACCGTTCCTGACCACGTTATCTTGGGCACTTACCCTGCCTCTTTCTTTTCTTCATTGTTTATTTTTCAGAGTATAACCTATTCTATACTAAAAAAAAATTCAAATATTATTGAGTATCAAGTGTATACCATGGAGTGTGCTGACTACTTCGAGTATGTACATGTTCACACATGGAAGAATAATTTTCCCCAAAATAATACTTTTAAATTGTTACTTTTTGAACAAAGGAAGCATTTATTACTCCCTCTGCTAGCCACTTTATTAAAAGGTAATAATTACTGTGAATAGTCATGCAAAGATTCATTAAACAGCATCTCTTGCTTTTGCCCTTGATGTATCCTCCAAGTGCTTATAATCTAAGTGATACACATCATCTATGAAGTGAATTATACCAGTGTAGGTCTTAATATTGCACTCAACGAAGATCAGAAAAACAAAAACACTACACGATACTAAATACCATTAAAAGGATACAATAAAAAGTATGATAGAATTTAAAAATTCATGAAATGTAGCCATTTCTTTCTAGGATATTTGTAAGTGTTCAAAGAGAAGATAGTATTTAAATTCATTCTTGAAGGAGAGGTAGGTTTGTTGATGAACAAAGATGAATGGTCTTATGTGTATGTTTGATATGACTTATCTAGACATTGTCCAGGTGTGTCTGTTTTGTAAAATTCCCAGAGTTCTTTTAACAATGCCAAGAATCCAAGAATCAGCCAGTAAATATAGAGTAAGTTGTTGGCATTTCTGATAAGAATGGCCAATTCATTTACAAAGCTATGTAACATAAGAGGATACAGGTTAAATTCCAAATTCTAATTAAGAATTCAGCAATACATTTCCTCTATAAGCATTATCTATGAGTGGAATATAAACTCACACATGTAGTACACTGCCAAAGTTAATAATTATTTTTCAAGAAACTGAATAGTCTTCTACTCTATAACTTTAGGTCAGCTTTGCTTCTCTCTCTTCATTGTTACTTTAATCTATTAAACTAATATAATTTATTACTAGTCTAATCCAGACTGTTATTGTCATTTAACATAATTTAAACATAAATCTATTTTTATCAATCTTTATATTTTATAATTTATAAGTATATTTTTATGCTTTTTTTTTTGCTCAAGTGCTAACAATGGCTCTCTTATTGTCTTGATAGTAAACCAAACTTATACTCCTTGCTTTCTTGATCCACCAAATTTTAGTCAACATGCCTTTCCAACTTCATATTTTGTTGCTTTTCACTGTGCAAACCTTTGCTCTTTTTAAGCATAATTGCTTTCTCTTTAATGTGACACATTTGCTCAAAAACAGGGCCTAACTCATTATTTTCTTTACCTAGACTAATCACTTCCTCTAATAATTATCCTTAAAGCCCTAATTCAATCCCATGTCTAGGGTAAATACACATCAATCTTTCACTTCCCTGAACTCTTCTGAGTCCTACCCTGTTTTTAGCACTTCATCATTTTCTGCATTTTCAACTTTTGTCACATGCTTCATCTACCCAGCTTCCTGAAGGTCAAGTCCTTTTAGATCACCAATATCACCTACAAAGTGGCACGTGTAATAACTATCAGCTGATGGATGTTGATTAATGGTATAAGCAATTTTTAATTTGCTTTTATTAAACTCTAAAATAATTTACTTAAAAATTTTAAATTCCATGAAATATATTTATTGGTTAAAAAACCAAAAGTCCTCTAGGAATGATAGAAAAAAATACAAAATCAAAGAATTATAAAATAAATTATGCTTTAGATACACTTTTAAAGTAAAGTTCTTTTTCTCCAAGATCTGAAGAGGGTAAGTACAGATTCTATCTTCAAGATTTAAAAAGGAATGCATCCAGTATTTTATCATACCTGATGGAATTCCATCTGGGAATTTCTTTAAAGTAAAACAGGACATGTTATGCAAACAGTTATGTTTTAGTTGGAATGAGGCATCCATAGAGTAAACAACTAGTGAAATGATACCTTCCTTTCAAACCATAATACATTCTGAGTTGTAAGGATTCCACAAAATAGCCCATTTGGTAGGAGTATTCAAACATGCAGTTTTTTCTTCTGGTATCCCAGCAATCTGCTGTTTTTTCCCCTCCATTTTATAACTCTGACACCATCATAGTCTTGAAGTTTTATTTAGTGCTGTATAATTCATTTCTAGCATTCTCATCAAAAGACTTTTTCTCAAAAATCAGCCCTAGTTCCCTTAATTGACATAGTCTTAAACTGTTACTGAGATTTTTTTTTTTCCATGACTACTATGGAGCAGTAGATACAGCACACAACCCATTTCAGAAGTAGTGATACTAAATAAACATACAAGTGCCCTGAACTGATAATTCTTATAAATTATGTGCAGACAAATGTCTAAGATAAAACAGGGCATTTGAAACAAATGCAAAATTTGCAAGGCCTGAAAATGTAGTAGATCTTTAGAGTTGTTCTAGTTGGCTGGTACTTTGCCTTCCAGAATGGAGAGCTGAAGTTAATTAGTCCCCTCTAACATGATAACTTTGGAATAAGTATATTTTTATTTTTAGAGAAAAGCTGTACATAATTATAGAATAAGATTACTTCTCATATTTGAGGTGCGGATTTTTTTGTTTATATGTAAGGAAACTGCAGAAGAATGAATATATTGACTTAATTTGTGGGAGTCTTGTTGATTAATTCTGGAAACTTAAATTATTAAACAAAATAAAATAAGGAAATAAAATTCATTTAGTTTCAGTTGTAGGAAATGGAAGCCTTGTTTTTTTTTTAGGCTTCCCTAAACTATTATATTGATCTGGCACTGTATCCTTTCTGACAGTAGGGGGAAACATACAGGTACTGGTTAGAATTAATATGTACCCTAACTAGTAATTGTATATCCCTGAAAAGTAACTATTACACTAGTCATGCATAAACTGTGCCCTTTATAGATTTTACAAGCTGGGTAACTATAAGATACCTATTTCATATACATCTCTGGGTAAAAGTAAGATGAAAGGCATTTTTTTTTTAAAGAGAGAAATAGCCAAACTAAGAAAACTCTAAAGACATCTGTAATGCTATAGCAAAATGCAAAGTAAAATAAAATCAATAAAGAACTAAAAAGAGTACTGCAGAATATCACATTGATTAGATTCAGGACAAGACTGAAAATGTCTCCCATAAAGCAAATGGAATAGTGAAGATGAGACAGATACAGAAGAGATGGAGAGTCGACGTACGAATGTTGTTTCCCGGAAAATACTCTGTTCATTCCCAGCTCAAGTCATCATATCATTGCACATGTCATCATATCATTGCACATGTCATCATATCATTTCCTCCCACCCCAACACGTTCACCCATTTCATCCCCACGTATTTTTCAGTGCTGAGTTTAAATCTCATTTCCTTCTCGAAACTCCCTTCTCTGATGGAGGATGTCTGATGTCCAATTTAGACCAGATTAGGTAGGGTTCTTACAGAATTTTTTTAGCATCCTTTGCTATACTCAGTACACCTGGAAGTGTCTGTTCTATGTCTCTTTTCTTTTCCAGACTATAAAATCTGCTGAGAACAGACATATTGTGGGGACACACACACACACACACACACGCACACACACACACAAATAGAAAGCACCCAGAATCACTCGTTTTTAATTTAGTGTGTCATGACTCATTCTACCTTTCTTTTACAAGGAGGAAATAATACCAACGCAACATGAACCACAGGATCTTGCATCAACTTACTGACCAATGTTTGTCTGAAGTGGTAGATATTCTGCTGGCACCACATGAACTGATTTAGATGGTACATTTCCAACGTAATAGTTATTTTACATAGTAATGATCATCCTCAATTTTAGCTATAAAAATCCCTCAGCTGGCTATTTGAAAAAAATATCTGGTTTGGTGTATAAAAAATCAAATGAAATTAAAATTAAGAGTAAGCATTATTTATCCACTGGATCTTTTAATTAAGCTTGGCTACAAAAGCAGTAAATATCCATTTCATTTGCTACTACATCATTTCATCTATGGATGAAAATATATATATTTGTTTTTATGTTAATCATCTAAACTTTAGTTAAACTTCTCTAAGAGTAAGTATCAAAACTAATATTTAATACACTAAAAATTAGTCTTTGAAACACAATATTAGAAAAAGGCTTTGACATCAACTGTAAGTTTTATGTTAAATATTTTTAGTGACTATTAAGATAAAGTTGATTATTGAGAGGCAGTTTAAAGAAAACCTAGTTTACCTTCATACATGTTTCCTTCATATAAATTATTGTGTTATAATTTAAAATTTTCTAAATCCATACATAGCCTAAATTATTGCCAGCTGAACAAACTTTCAATGAGTGAATTTGGCAATGACTCTTTTGCTGAAGCAGAGATTGTTTAGTTATTCCAGGTCAATCAGTAAGAACTAGAAGTATCTTACAACAGTTAAACTACTACTCCTTAAACGTGCCTCCACATTTGCTGATAAGGAAAATATTTAAAATTAAATAGAGGCCAGGTGGGGTGGCTCATGCCTGTAATCCCAGCACTTTGGGAGGCTGAGGCCAGAGGATTGCTTGAACCCAGGAGTTTGAGACCAGCCTGGTAACAAAATGAGACCTCATCTCTACAAAAAAAAAAAAAAAAAAATTAGCCAGGCATGGTGATGGTGATGCACATCTGTGGTCCCAGCTACTTGGGAGACTGAGGTGTGATGACCCTTGGAGCCCAGGGGACGGAGGTTGCAGTGAGCCATGATCACCCCACTGCACTGCAGCCTGGGCAACAGAAGAAGAGTCTTCTCTAATAATAATAATCATCAATAAATAAATTAAATATTTCAAAATTTGATAATATAATTGTAAACATTTCATATGCTTTTTCAAAAACCATTTTGGGGATGGTTAAAAATTATGAAACTTAAGTTTTCAGCTACCATAAATAACCTAACTAGACATAAACTTCATAATTATCATTTTTCTCCCTCAACCATTTTATTTTAGTCCTCTATTGTTATTAAACAAAAAATGACGATAAGAAAATACAAAACTGAGTAAAAATAAATGAGGTGATATTATTCAATTTCACTTTGGCTTTTGAAGTTTTCTGATTGTTTTTCAAAACATAATAATTAAGAAGTCATCAAATGATCAGACAAAAGCAGATTTTTACTTTATTACTAGATATGTCACTTCTCTTTGTCTGCTTTCTGACAGCAAGGTGCATAAGTCATCGTTGAAAATGTAAGCACTTATAACCATATGGCTGGATATTGTGTCTATCCTATTGCTCATTGTATGCCAGGTATTAGCTAATTTCTGCAGACAACCAAAGAAAACATGCCGAGGGTTCATGCAACCTTTTCGTTTAAGTAAAGGTAAACTTAAGGAAACACACATATTATACATTACAAATTCAAATCCAGCTTCTCATTACAAACCAGAAATCATTTCCATCAAGATAAGTGCAACTTCATAAGATGTATCATACAATACATAAAATAGAGTGGTTTTTCCTTAAACATCCACATATTATAATAGCTAAAGATAATCAGATGTTGGAGTGTCTCTCTTGGAACAATTTGAGAGGATTAGTTGTGTTTTCTTTAGTCTTTGGCAATTCCAAATGTATCAATGAACTTTTCAACATTAGAGTATGTATTATTTATCCTGTTTTTATCTCTTTTCAAAATTAAACTATTTTATGCATCTGCAGCAAAGTCAAATTAAAAATTTTTAGTAAAAAACATATTATAGCTATTTTGCTAAATAATTCTTTAAATATGTTTGAGTGATTATACTAAATGTCTTTAGAACACTATTATGAAATAAAAGATTAGTGTATGAAACAACATATTCAATCAGGAAATGATAGAATTTCAAGTCAAAACAGACCAGAAATTAGATATTCTGAGAAACAAAACACTATCATGTGTATGCATCCCTGTATATGTCTTTCATTTTTTTAGAAGCCTATAATAACATTCTCTAAATAAAACAAAGAGGCTATATCTAAACCCCAATAGTTCTGAAATCTTCCAGAAGCCAATGATACTTGTAGATCTAAGAGAAAAGCCCACTACAGTAAAATCTTAGATATGAGTTTATACAACTACTTTGTAATTGAGGGAATTACCTAGAATGAAGAAACCTTTTTTAAATTGAGCGTCTCAATTATTAGCAAAGTAAAACATTAAAGTAGCTATAATAGAGTAGTAGGATATATTTCTGCTTAAAACAAAAAAATGACAAAATATGCATATTAAGACTAGAGTGTCAACTCTGAAATAGTACTGCTACTGTTCCTTTAATTCAATACACATGTGCTCTAGGGAGTAAGACACTAAATCCATCAACAGGGACCCCATTCATAGTGCTTCCTGAAAGATAATACTTACAGTTTTAAAGTTTAATGGAGTTTGAAAATGTCCTTTTTAACTTGTTACAGGCGTTCTTTGACTATTCAGCTCTAATAAGCCAAGAAAGCATTTGATTTTAAAAATATTTACCACTGAAATATTTCATTCAATTGCATTGCATCTAATCATATCTAAAATTTGTAGCTCCAGACATTTAAAAATTTAAAAATCAGATTAATTTGCAAATATATTTGACTCTCAACTTAAAGGAAAAAACCAAATGATTAACAACAAATATATCCAGCAGACTTCAATTAAATTAATATCATTGTAATAATAATATATAATTTTGTATTATTTTGAGCATATATGTACATGTATGTACACTCATAATGGATTTACAGTTCTTGGCTAATTCATGCAATATGAGAGAACTTACATGTAATTCATCTAACTCAATTGGAAGTAATATTTAAAGATAATTTACTACAATTATTAATATTTTCTATATTATAACTTTGGAAAAGTTTTGTGATTATTTTCACTTTCAAATATAAAACCTGAGGGAAAGCTGCAGTAACTTATATCTTGTACAGAAATATTCACTTATCTCATTTTATAATATTATTTTCCGCAAATAACTATTAGAAAATCGGAACAGGAAATCATCCTAGTGAGTGAGAATTAAAGGACTCAATTATTGGATTAATTTTCTTCAATAATAAGTTTTGATAAAGAATCATTTCAAACCTGCAAACATTAGTTATTGAACTTGAGTTTATTTTGGTAGAAGCAATAGTAAATGTAAGTCTAACTCAAGATGTGAGCACTATTTGTAGCAAAAAATACTCAAGAAAAACTGCCATTCATTTAAAGCTTGTAATTTATACTTTTAACTTTCTAATAATATTCTTTGTATGTACTACAAAGGGGAAATGAACATTTCAGACTCCTCTATAAAATCTGTTTAGCAAGTGGAACTCATCTAAAGAGTTCCTGTTTGGAGTTTTTATTGACTCATCCAGTAACATGAACCTTTACAAGTATAGGGTGACATGGAGAAAAATGGTATGGTTAATATGAGAACAATGCAAATCTTGTCTATTTTTATCAATTTCTTTGGGGCCATTATTGTGAATTTACTTTTTCTTAATGTTTTTACACAAATCAAATGAAACACTGCTTTTGAAAGAATGTGTGCCACATTCCACTATAAAAACTCCACTCCCATCTTACCCCTGAGAGCCTACATCCAGAAGCATGACCGTCTGCCTTCCTGGACTGACAAATGCAGAAAGCTATTCAGTGTGAGTAGACCATAAAAAGCTAAAGAGATTAGAAAAATATCTAAAGCATACCTTTTTACAAAAATATTGTCTTTTAAGGCATTACTATGGTAACATTTACAAAATTCTTAAAATCAAGTGCCAACAAAATAGCAGGATTTACCATTTCAAGTTCCCACAAATGTTTTATGTGCTAGCTGTGGGAGTTAACAGCCATAAAGCCAAGAACTATGCTTTTAAGTAGGGTTATAAAGGCCTAAAAAGGAATATGCACAGAGTACTCTGAGATGAGAAATAAATGAGTTCTAAGGATGCTTTGAAAAGAGAAATGTCAGAGTTGAGATTAAAAGACCATACCCACTGCACATATTAATGTCTGTTTTCCATATGTAAAAAAAGCTGAGGGGAGAATGTTTTAGAGATTAATTTCATATTTCAATGAATTTAAGTTAATTTCTAAGATTTTGCCTTTAATCATACAAAATTAACTATTTGTATCAATATTTAAGTTGGGGTTTCATCATTTTCACTAGTGGAGAGTAGTAGATGGAATACTAATCTAGTAGTACATGGGATTTGGTGTCAGAGGCCTACAATTGAATCTCAGCTGTCAGAAGCTATGATAATAATAACACTTACATCTCAAGGTGGTTGTGAGATTAAATTAGATAATGTATGAAGAAACCTGAAATAGAGCTTGACACAATAACCTAAAAGCATACTAACCTGTATTCCTTTTTTTTACTTCCTTTCTCAAATCCTGAGTGTGTTTTTATCAAGAGAAAATAAAGAGAAACTATCCCCTGAAAATAAAAATACTGTAGTTATGAGAGAAATGTAGATCCTATATGGACAAAACAAAAATAGAATACTATGACACTAAGACAATAAGAATGCAAGACAAACCTTTTGATAATTAAAAAATATAACTAAAATAAAGAATTCAATATATAGTTTAAATATTGATAAAGTTTCCCATCAAGTAAAATCAAAAGACAGAAGTAGAAATAGGAAGATAAAAACAAGAAAATTAGAAGACCAATCCAAGAATCCCAACATTTAACCAGAAAGAGTTTTTAAAAAAATGGTTGCATAGCAATTATCAAAGTGTAATACAACAAATTTTCCCGACACAAATCTTTTGAATGAAAGAGCTTACAGAAAGAATGTATAGCAAAGTAAATTTTAAGCACATTCGTTAACACTAAGTCACTTCACCAGAAACTGTAAGAATGACAGGGATAAACAGAAAGAAAATACCAAAAGCTTCAGTGGAACAGGCATGGAAACAAGGGCACATTCAATAGGGAAGGAATCAGAATGCATTTGGACTTCTCAATAATAGCTCAGAATGCTAAAGTAAAATAGGCAATGCCTTAAAAATTTTGAGGGAAATTATCTTCAAGCTAGAATTTTATAGCTAGTCAATTATTCCAATATAAGGATTGACTAAAGACAGTTCCAGGTTTGCACAGAAGGAAAATTGTACCTCTCGTTTTTTTTAAATTTTAAGGAAGGTACAGGCAGGAAGAAGTGTTTTAGTATGAGAGGGTAAATCAAAAAAAGAGAAACATATGTGATGTAAGAAAAAGTTACCAAAACCAAAGACCAGTGAAAACACAGGATGACAGACTGGTACAGCAGGGTTAAGGTCATCTGTGCCAGATCAGAGGAGGCAGATTGGGGGTGGAGGGGTCTCTGGAAGGAGTCCAAAACAGAGGAAATATCTGAGCATTTAGAAAAACCATTCATAGAGATTTTACATAGCTGTTCAAGCCCTTAAGGAAAAAAACAGTGATTAAAACATAACGAAACTAAGCAAATTTTAAAACAAGGCAATCCTCCCCAGGAAAAATGAAGAGTTGTGTAAGAAAGGAGCAGCGTTTCAAAGTACAGTACACTACTTGGTTCCACACTGACATTGCAGCACTGCTGACTTAATCAAAATTGATTTGGAATTAATTTGGAATTCTCAACCTCTATAAAAGGGAGTCAATAGGTAAATTTGTTTGGATATATCCAGAAACAGCTGAATAAGCCTATTATTTGGCAATATGGACGGTAAATATCAAAAGATATAGATGAAAGCATTAGAGATTACTTCTAGGGGAGGAAAGACTTGGATTTCTGGAAAGCAGAAGGTAGAGAGAAACAACTGTCTTCAAATATTTGCCCTATAGAGGAGGAATTTGATTGATTCTTACTTCAGGGTGCAGAATGAGAATTGGAAGCAAATGTTTATTTAGTTTTCCTAAAAAGAAATGGGCTATATTGTATTATGTATGGCCTCCAACTTTAGGAAGTTTCACTAGGACACAATTGAAGCTTTATGCACTTCAATTGAAAATTGTCTTCAAAGAATTTATGTTTTGTGTAGATAAGAAGGGATAAGAAAGAGAAAACTGCAATTTTAAAGATATGATAAAAAGAGAGGGAAAAACATACCTTAAAAATATTTCAAGAATCACAATAATTTAACTCTTTAGATATATACAGTATTTATGAACTAATGAAAACATATTGCATTATTGTTGTTTACTCAGATGAGAAAAATGCAAATTCTACCTGAATTATGGGGCATCCTTTGACAGAAAGGGATTCTGCTATCCTTTAGTCTTCAAAATTATCAAATAAGTGTCAAAGTTTTATATTGCCTCTTTTACTATGACATCAGGTGTCTAAATGAAACCTTTAAGTTTTCCTCAGACTTTAAAATTTTAGCTTTTGATAACATTGATTTTCAAAAAAGCATCTGTTGTTTGTTCGTTTGTTTGTTTGTTTTTTCAGATAAAGTTTCACTCTTGTTGCCCAGGCTGGAGTGCAATGGCACGATCTCGGCTCACTGCAACCTGTGCCTCCCGAGTTCAAGCGATTCTCCTGCCTCAGCCTCCCAACTAGCTGGGATTACAGGCGCCCACCACCACGCCCAGATAATTTTTGTATATTTAGTAGAGATAGGGTTTCACTATGTTGACCAGGCTGGTCTTGAACTTCTGACCTCAGGTGATCCACCCACCTCAGCCTCCCAACGTGCTGGGATTACAGGCATGAGTCACCACGCCTGGCTCAGCATCTGCTTTTTAATACCATAAGCTAAACATCTTTCCAAGTAATGTCTCTTTTAAAAACTTTTCTAGAATTTTTCTAAGCATCAAAAATAAATAAAAATATAAAGAAACATTTCCTCAATCTGTAAGAAACTGAGTTTTATTCATCATAGTTTTCTCCACATTTCGACTTTAAAAATAACTATGTAAAATTTTCAGAGCCTCAGAGTGACACAGAAAACTTTAGAGAGAACATTTAATAAAATACAAAGAAATATCTTAAGGTACCTCCTCAATGTATACCATAATATTAAATCACCTACTTTACCATATATGAAAAAATGGAATACCTTATTAACACACTAGAAATTTGAATAAAATGATGAAATTATAAATGAGAATGCTAAACTCAATAACGGCAGAAACCAGTTCCATAAATGTTTACTGAATAAAGAAATGAACCGATGCTCTGTAGGAAAAAACCATAGGAGCAAACATGTATATATAGAGTTAATCAGGCTTACATATGCTTTCTGTATTTCTTCTCAAATTATTTTTATACTTTTTTTACATTACAAAGCTTCAAATTGTCTAACATTTTTGCTCCAGAAACGTAAGATCTGATATACTATTCTACACTTACTCTTCAGTAGAGAGAAAATTCAGTTGCTTGAGCATTTTTATTTAAAGGGTGAAGTTTTACAAAGTTGCAATGTATATGTACAACAAAGACCTTTTAAATATGCAATCTAGTTTATCTGAATGGCGCAGAGTTGAATGAGCTTTAGTCCCACAAAAATAACCTTGAAAGAAAAGCTACATGTAATAGATCTCTTTTTCAAGATTTCTGTTGTTCTGTTCTGACTCTAACGGGTATCCTGTAGATCAGCAGAGACAAGAAAGTTCTCCTGATTTCACCTAAGATTGACACCTTGCCAGTTTTAGATGAGAAATGCTGACAAGGAGACAGGATCCCATTTGAGCCACTATCCGTGAGCCAGCTCCCTGTCACAGAAGAAATGTCCACGAGTGAGGGAGGCATCATGTCTGATTATCTTCCCTATTTCTAGATGTGAAAATTCTCCTAAGGCCCATGAATAAACAATAAAGAGGTTGCCCTTAGATAGATTCTCTAGTTAGCAGAATAGGAAATAATTTTTTTTTTTTTTTTTTTTTTTGAGACAGAGTCTGGCTCTGTCGCCCAGGCTGGAGTTCAGTGGTGCCACCTCACTCACTGCAAGCTCCACCTCCCAGGTTCAAGCCATTCTCCTGCTGCAGCCTCCCAAACAGCTGGGACTACAGGCACGCACCACTACCCCCAGCTAATTTTTTGTATTTTAGTAGACATGGGGTTTCACCATGTTGGCCAAGATGGTCTCGATATTCTGACCTCGTGATCTGCCCGCCTCGGCCTCCCAAAGTGCTGGGATTACAGGCATGAACCACCGTGCCTGGCCGGTAATAATTTTTTTATTAGTGTATCAGTATAAATTTTCTTTTATTCTTACCTTCTCCTAAAAAGAACAGTCACATCGTTTACACATTATCATTTACACATTATCATTCACACATTTTAATTATCACACCATATTTAATGACATCCCTAACAGAATGATTAATCATTAATGATACAAAATGTCTTCTGATTTTTTCTATCAACTATTATAGGGTTTGTGTATGATGGGCAAAATCTACTATAATAGAAGACATGAACTTTCCTAAATTTTTCAATGTTTACACCTTGAAAAAAGTTACAGGAAAGAAATAGAAATGGTTCTACTGTGGCCAAGTCTTTTTCTGACAATTTTAATGATTATAAGAAAGTAGATCTTGCTTTGGTATTTTAGGTATGTTGTTACTCATATTTTAGAGATATTTTAATTTAGAGTAATTCTTACTATTAATAAATATCACCTTAAAAGAAATATTTGTCTCAAAATAATGTGACAATCATGTCTAAGTATTTCAATAATCTACACTTAATGATTAAACATATCAAATTGATTTTATAAAACTATTTTTTCCTGCAAATTTAATTTCATTGCAAGTTTCTACTGATTTTGAATGGATTCTAACTTCCAGAGGTAGAATTCTTTACCAAATATCAAACTGATATTTAAAACACCTGAAAAAGCTAACAATAATGAAACTTGACTGACTGAGAAGAAAATTCATTTCTTCCCTTTTCAGTCCTTCAGGAATCTTTCCCATCCCATATCCCACCACACTCCTAAACACTTTCCTCTGCACTCACAAGATTGTGTGTGCAGAACTAACCACATGTATATTCTTTCGTTTTAACATTTTTTAACCTCCCGTAATAAAAACTCTCTTATGTCCTGATCTAATTGTATTTTTATCCTCCATATCTATTGGTATCTAACACACAGTAACTTCTAGGTAAATATCTACTGAATAAATAAACTTAATAGAAATTCATAAAGATTATAAATTAGGGATTTAACATTTTTTAAAAGGAGAAATAGTGCAGGGAGACTAATCTTTCTTCTCTTAAGTAAACCAGCAGAGTAAAGTAGCAAGTTTTCTCTCCTAAAAAGTTTGCCTTTCAAATAATTTTAAAATAAATCTTTGCTACACACACAAGCCATCCATTCTCTAAACAGAACAGTTTGCTGTTCTCTCCATATTTGTTCACTTTAATCCTCTCAGAATCTCCCATCTATCTACTTAATGCAAAGAAATAGAAACTCGTTTACTGTTGCTACTTCTCAGTAGCTATTCCTGGGATTGGATGACCATAAAAGACTGAAATGAAGAGGTGATACATCCTTCAATACATATATTTAATAGGGTACTTATATCCAGAACAAAAAAATAGCTCCCATATATCAATAAGATAATGCAGAAAATCCAACAGAAGAGTGGACAAAAGACTTCCATAGGTGCTTCAGAAAAATATGATATCCCCTGGGAATAAACAATTTAGCCATCAGAGAAATGCAAACTACAACCACAAAGAAATACCACGACACACTCACTAGAATTGCTAAAATTTAAGAGTCTGATAATATCAAGTGTTGGCAAGGATTTGGGGCAACTGGAATTCTCATACAGCCACTTTAGAAAACTGTCATATAGTATGTACTAAAACTAAACTAGTTTACACTAGTTTATAGTAGATACACTAAGATCCTGCAATTCAACTCCTGGCTACCTAACCAACAGATATGGATATACATGTTCACCGAAAGACATGTCTGAGAAATGTTCATCACAGCATTGTTTGTAGGTCCCACATTAAAAACAATCCCAAACGTTTGTCAACTGAAGGATAAATATTAATACAAATCATATTAATTCATGTATTCATAGAAGTCATACAAGTTATATACAAGTCATAGAAGTTATATGTTTATACAATACAGTACTAGATTGCAATGGGAAACTACAATTACATGCAACGTAAATGAGTCTCAAGTACAGTATCCTAACTCTCACAAATTTTCTAAGTTCCATTCAAAAAAGTTCAAAGGCAGGCAAATGAATCTACTATGTTTGATGTCAGAAAAGGGTTACGTTTTGGGAAGATAGTAACTGCAAGGCGGGATGTGGGGAATTTCTGTGGTGCTGATGTTCTTGGTTTGAGCATTGTCTACATAGATGTGTTCACTTTGGAAAATTCATTGAACTGGACCATTATGATTTGAAGTCTTGCTGGATGTCTTATTTCCATAAAAGTTTGCTTAAAAGAAAACAACTGCAGTCCAAATTGATTTCTCTCTTATACTAGAGTACAACTTTCTCAAGTAGACTTGTTTCAGATTGTTTGAAATATCATTAGCCTTTTCTACTATATTTGGATTTCTAACTCGAGGAAAAATAATATATACTTACTGGATAAGTGATAACAATAAGCAAAATATATTGAGCCTTTATGTCACAGGCCCTATTTCAACCACTTTTCCTATTCCATTTTATCCTTAAAAAATACCCTCCTTAGTGAGCTACTATTTTCATTCTAAGAAAATGAAATGTTAGAAATGCTAAGTAACTTGGCAAAGGTCACTGAGTAAAACAGGAGTCAAACTGAGGCATTCTAATACCACAGCTCTTATTCTTACCTACAAGATCTAGGATAGACTTAATATTTAATATTTCAAGGCTTAGGAATAATATGTCTTCAAACTCTTTTGGTAAATGAAAGTTGACATTTCTTTTGGCAAAGTCAAGATTATATTCTCTTACATGAGACTATCTAATACAAAATCTTGCTATGCATCATCAAATGGGCCCTTCACACTGCAATGTGTAATCCTAGTGCTCTCAGATTGACTTTTTCACTCACTGCCCAAACTTTTACTCTCCTCAAGTCCAAACTTCCCTGATCTCAAAATTACCCATCACAGCTTTTCTCAAGTTTATTCTGTTCAGATGTTGTCTTATACCTCTTTTACTCCTACCTTCAGATGCCACCCCACCCTTGGGTCAAAAACAGCCCCATCAATCACTCCTCCACTGGCTTCTTCTACTCTACCTACAGACACTTGAGTGCTCTGGGTGAGTAATCCATAAACATCTGATGACTAGCTGCACGAATGGCCCCTAAATCATCCTCGGCTTTTGGAACATTCCCTCCTTGACTTTTCGTCTCTAGTCTGTCACTTTTCAGTTTGCTGATATTTTATGATGAGAATTGTCCACTAATCTTCTCAAGACACAGTTCTGACACCCAGTCCAAAAGAAAAAAAAGATCAAGTTTTTCTATACCTATAGAATTTTTTAAATTTCTTAGGCATGATCCTCATTGGTCTTCCTGACATGGCCCTAATTCATATTTCTAACTTTATGCCCACCCCTTGTTCTCACAAACTAGTTTCACAAACTGGCTTGTCATTACAAACTAGTCAAACTGACCTTTTTTTTTTTTTGAGACGGAGTCTCACTCTGTCGCCCAGGCTGGAATGCAGTGGAGTGACCTCGGCTCACTGCAAGCTCCGCCTCCCAGGTTCACACCATTCTCCCTCAGCCTCCTGAGTAGCTGGGACTACAGGCGCCCGCCACCACGCCCGGCTAACTTTTTTGGTATTTTTAGTAGAGACGGGGTTTCACCGTTTTAGCCAGGATGGTCTCGATCTCCTGACCTCGTTATCCGACCGCCTCGGCCTCCCAAAGTGCTGGGATTATAGGCGTGAGCCACCGCGCCCAGCCAAACTGAACTACTTTTTTCTGCTCTCTATGGTTTTGCTATAGGTGGTCTCCTACCTAGTACCTCTTTTCCCAATCAAAATCCTATCTACCCATCAATCCTTAGACATATACCTTCTCCCCCATAAATCCTTTCATGTTTCTCCAATTAGATGCATATTTTCTGACTTCCTATGACATCCCTTTCTGGCTTGTTATAGTTATTTGCATGTATATTTAATTTTTCCTAGACTGTGAGTCCTTTGAGGAGAGTATGCCATTCTTATTTATCTTGTTTCCCACAATTCTTAACCCAGTGCCTGGTAGATATGGGATCTCAATAATCTTGAGTGGAATGGTAACATGCAATTCTGGCAGTGCAATGGCCATGATTCCCTTCATAACTACTTCTAAGACCTCTGGGTTTCCCTGAGTCACAGCTGCAAAATACCAAAAGCTGTCTAATAGGATCACTTTTCAGTTCAGTTAACTGACACAGAAGGATTTACTATGTGACCTAATAACTGAACTATCAAAAACTTTGCAATATTTCATTTAATTCTTACAAGTAGATGTATAACATATAATAATGTATAAGAGTTTTAATACATAAAAGGCCATGTTACAACATAATGTGATAACAAAGTACCTTCCTAGATATGTCCTACCACTGGTTAGGAATTGGGTAAATTAGTGTATGAGCTGAAGTATAATCTAGGGGGTGAGGATTACAACCAGGAAGCGGTCAATGGTGGCTATAAAAACAAATTATGTAATTCCAATACTGACTCCAATTTATAAGGTTTGAGAGATCTTATTGAACATATATTCCTCATAAGTATCAGAGTTTCTAAGTCACAGTCTTTCAAACGGATATAGTGCTCAGAGGTGGCAAGGGTGATTCACTGGAGTGCCCAAAACATTATTTTTTAGGACATATACTCAATTTGTTTTATCTAACACTCCAGGAAAATAAGCAAGATTTACCACATGGGGCTATATGCCAGTCTGACATACAACATTTATAACTCATTAGATTTCCTGACAGAAGAAGGAGACCATCACTCTGTCATTCACTTTCAGTGTACTCACTGCAGCTCATACATGCACACTGAGGAAGATATATGAACTCTATCATACGTATAAACTCAAAATCCTCTGTAGTGAGATGAGGAGTGCCAGGAGGAACTGCAACTACAACTGCTGCTGCTGCTGGTGGTGGTTGGTTTATGTTTTAGTTTTAAGCACACAGACTTTTGCTGGTTAAGTTTAAAGTCATAATGATGAATGGGCTCATAAAGATGAATTACCAATTTTTATATTACCAAAAAGAGGCTTGTTCCAAATTTGCTGAATTTTTTTCTATGAGAAAAATGTGATACCTAACATCTAGTCTTTAAGGTGAAGAAAACATTTAGCAGCAGTTGAGAAAGCAACTACTTTTAGAAACTCCTACTCAGGAGAGAACATTTTGAAATGTTTGGAAACGTTTCTCCTGCTAAGTGATTTTGCCCAGGGCATTTGTTTTTTTGAGAGGGAGTCTCATTATGTCGCCAGGCTGGAGTGCAATGGCGCTATCTTGGCTCACTGCAACCTCCGCCTCCCAGGTTCAAGCGATTCTCCTGCCTCAGCCTCCTGAGTAGCTGGGATTACAGGCACGCGCCACCACGCCCAGCTAATTTTTGTATTTTTAGTAGAGGCAGGGTTTCACCATGTTGGCCAGGATGGTCTCGATCTTACTGACTTCGTGATCTGCCTGCCTCGGCCTCCCAAAGTGCTGGGATTACAGGCATGAGCCACTGCACCCAGCCTCGCCAAGGGCATATTTTTAAAACTTTGAAGCAAACATTTCAGAAACAATATGCCAATTGTATATTTCTAAAATGTTGAAACAAAAATTTCTAATCTGTTTAAATGGCTTCCGAATATTTCAAAGTTTCTTTGAGTTTTAAAGCTTCTTGTTAAAATATTGAACTACAGCTTCTTTTAGTAGTACTTCAAGAACTGAATAACCTGGAAAATAGAAATTTGCGAAGCAAATTTCAATCTTTTTCCAATAATTATTTATACTGGATTTGAAGTCAATTACTGGTATATATCAGGAGCATTCAGTGACAAACCTTGTTATTTGGAGGTATTTTGTGAGGTATATTTTTCAGCTAAAGAAGTTATTGAAACCACATATTGAAATAAACCATATTTTAAAACTGCTATAGCACAGTGTTGAAACAAAATTTTCAAAACTAATGAAACAATCTACTACTTTTAAAAAAATTAAATGGTTAGAACAGTTGTGAGAGAAAAGTTACCATTCACAAAATAAAAATTATATTTAACATTAATTATTCAACTTACCCTTTTAAATTTACACTTGTATATCTTCTATAAATCACATAATCATATGTTAGTTTATGTGTGCAATGTATGACTATATAATACATATATATGGGCACATTCTCAAAATGTTCTACTGAGAATGATACATATGATCAAAAAATTAAAAATCAAATGACTTAAAAATGTTTATTCCTAATAAGGAACAAACATAAAAACGTTAATGTCTGAGTGATGTGATAATGTAGAAATTAAAGTATGATTTTCTCAAACTATTGGAAGGTAACACACAAAGTTTCTATAACAAAAATTTGGGATATCTAAATGTACTAAGATTAAGAATGCTTATATATCTTCTATAAACAGCCTCAATATACAGCACATAGATATTGTAGAACACTGACAACAATTTCTTGAGATGCTTAAACATTCCTAAAGCATTATGCCTGAAAAATAGGAGAACTGCCATGGAAACATGGACACTTTCACTTTCTTTAACATGGAAACATATAGAAAAAAACACGGCCTATACCCATTTCATATTGAGAGTTTTTAGGGTTATTTTATACTGTACATTCCAACTTCACTCAACATTATAACACACACACACACACACACACACACACACACACACACACAGTCTCTTCTTTTATGATCTCACCATTAATTAGAGTATCCACTTAAATTTTTCCCAGGCCATACATTTCAAATCTGCAGGGCCCAGTTTTGTCTTCTAAATTATTTTCTGAACATCATATCTAGGACAAACTATACATCCATCTACATTCTCTTCTTTGGTGACATATGAAATCCACATGTGCAGAAAAGGTAGATGCTGCAATTGTGCAAAATATTATTCTTTTATGGTAGGGAATTAGGACACTGCTTATCTCTTGCCAGGTTATGACAGAATAGCCTACTAGTTTAGGCTTTGTAGAAGGAACAATTGCCGAATTATTTTATTGTTAAATACAATCTTCATTACTAATTCTTGGATTATCTCAACCTAGTAAGCCCCAAATATTATGGGTCTTCAGTATGATAAATCACATGGTTGTTACTGAAATGTGTTAGGAATCTCACCCTGCATTCTGGCCACCTGTTTATTAATTACATTCATTGCTAAACTGCAAACACCTTGTCCACAGTGCCTGGTTTATTTTTAGTGACCATTACGATGTCTAATATGTAGTAGATACTCATACTTTTGGGGAGAATCAATGAATGTACTTTAAAAAGATACAGTAGAAAACATAATAAATGGAGAAATACTAGTTAAATACTTAATTGTTATGAGAAGTGTATTATAAAATTTATTTTTAAAATATATTTCTAACCTGTTTACTATACTTATGTGTCTTTTTCAAATTTAAGAAAACAATTACTATGTTTTCACTGAACACTCCACTTTACAAAGTCAACATAAAGAAGTGGCAGTTTCTTGAAACTATTTGCCTACACATTGCCTGGCTCCTGCTGGCCTTAGGAGCAATAGAGGCAGTTTCTTCCTGAGTGCATTTCTCTTAAATGGGAGCTACAGGGGGAGGCAGAGCCCAACACCCTTTGCTCAGACCCTTAGTGCTCTTTTCAAATGGACAAATGTCAGATTTACCGGTGTTTGCTGCTACTACATGCTCATTTCTTCTTCTTCCTCTTCTTCTTCTTCTCCTCCTCCTTTTTTTTTTTTTTTTTTTTTTTGAGATGGGGTCTTGGTCTGTCACGCAGGCTGGAATGCAGTGGCACCATCTCGGCTCATTGCAACTTCCACCTCCCAGGTTCAAGCGATTCTTCTGCCTCAGCCTCCAGAGTAGCTGGGATTACAGGCGCATGCCACCATGCCCAGGTAATTTTTGTATTTTTAGCAGAGACGGGGGTTTCACCATGTTGGCCAGGCTGGTCTCGAACTCCTGGCCTCAAGTGATCCAGCCGCCTCAGCCTCCCAAAGTGCTGGGATTACAGGCATGAGCCACTATGCCTGGCTTACATGATCATTTCCGACAGTGCTTCTATTTGTTGCATTCCATTATATCATATAATAGATTTAGTACAGTATATATTTTTTTCTGCACAATGTTTCAGAAGGACATTTTTTTTAAGAAGAAACACAAAGTGAATGCGCCAGAATTTAGGGTTCAAGTAGCAAGCTTTCATTTACAAAAAACAAAAAACAACAAAAAAAAAAACTTTCTCTTTTTTCGTGTGAGGAAAAACAGTCTTTAAGGCAAAAAGGAAAAAAATATATATTCTCTTCCCTACTGTTGGATAGTCATCATTCCCAAAGCACACTGAATACACACTATTTGTTTACCAAATATGATTTCATTCTATGTGAGGAATAAAAACATTCCAAGAAAATAAATAACTTCTAAAATGAAACTTAGTGAGAAAATTTAAGTTAAGTAATATGAATTTACTTAAAGAGCATTTGCTAGTTGAATTGTGTTACACATAATGTCCCTTACTATATATGAATGAGAAAAGTAAAACTTTTACTCACCTTTTAAAGACTACCTTGGTCATAAGCATATCTATTTTTAACTTATTAAATAAATTTGCTTACATCATTAATTTGTATTCATTGTTTATAATATATAAAAAGAAAATTATAAAAATTTCACAGTATTTAAAAATTGACTGCTAACAAATAAGTCTTATACTTTTAAATCCCAGTGTTAGTTTCTAACAAGAATATTATGTAAAAAATACAGTAGCTTATACATAAACTAAATACAATTATGAAAACATATACTATTCAACAATTAAATGTTTAATAAGAGAAATTAACAGTTTGTTATTTAAGAAAAACACCACCAAAAGAAAGGAGGCATTCCTTATATTAATAATATAAGATCTGTTCAGTGACTCGGAACATTTTAAGTGCAAGGAGTAAAAATACAACATACATATGAATGACATAAAGCACAAAGCCACAATACCCACTAATAAACGGGTTAAAATACAATCATTTCACGCTGACTAATCACCAAAACTGTAGCCATTAAATTAACATAGGTTAAGATTTATTTACTCCTTTTTTTATTACAGCACAAGACTTTCTACAACATGAAGAAAATTTAAATGTATCTTAAAGCTTTCTAATAATATTTTAAATAATTTTACATTTCACATTTCATTTGCTTTAAAATGAAAAATATTTCTGAGATTTCATGTCACTCACTCATACACACACACATGCATGCATACACACTCTTAATTTTCTACTTAGTCAACAGGATCTGTTGAAGTTAAAGTTATCCATGAAAGAATATTAATCTAATATGCTAATAAGCTATTCTGAAGTTTGTCTAATATGCACCAACACTGAAAGAGGTAAAATGTCATATTTGGTATTGACAACAGAACTTCGGATCCCCTAAACCCATTTAATATAAAAGGCTAATTTAACAAATAAATATGCTTCATATAATAAAAGAAATCCAGTCACTCTAATGATATGTAAGTACTTCATACATATAAAAAAGTAAATATGATTGTAAAAATTCTATACAAACCTTTATTGTGATTTTTAAAACTTCAATATCTTCAACTTATCAAAAAAATAAAAATACTACATTTCTTCATAGTGCAAAGAGTGAATTATTCAACGAATTCCTTTTGGGATATACATGTAATAACACTAAAGAATTCTGCACATCTTTCTTACTATTTGGCAATCTGTGATTATTGTTTTCTTGGTCATTTGTTTTTGTGAGATTGAAAAGTCATCTATACAGAGGACTTTAATGAGCATTCAGATTTTTCACTTGTGATATAATTTACATACAAAAAATAGCATAACAAAAATATGTTGGAATATAGTAGTAGATACATTTACATAAACATTGCATGAATATCACAGTGGATATGTAGAGAAGGTTGATAAACCTTAAAATGTAAAATATCAAAGGATCAAAAACATCTAAAACTGACCTGGAATGAATTATTTGTAATTTTAATATTCTATAAATCTAAGTACCTTTTTATGTTAAACTTAAAAGCATTATAATGTTTATTAAATAGAACAGGGGTCAGCAAACTTCTCCCAGAAAAAGCTAGATAGTAAATATTTCAGGCTTTGTGAGTTGCAGAGTTTCTATTGCAACTAATCAATGCTACTGCTGTAGTGCAAAACCAGCCATAGATAACACATAAACAAATGAGCATGACTGTGTTCCAATAGAACTTATTTTAAAAATAGGCAACAGGCCAGATTTGGTACCCGGACCATAGTTTGCTGACCTCTAAAACAGAGAATCTAACTCACAAACACTTAATTTTAATTGCTTCAATATCTAGTATAAAGCATGAGACCTAAGTAAATGTTTAATGCTTGGTGAATTGAAGTCATGAATGGGTAGGGAAAATAAAATGTCTATGCTCAGAAACAAATGCCATTACAATTCAATCTCATTAGCAGTTAGGATTCTGCTTTCCTAATTGGGAAAAAATTCCAAGAAAGTAATCCATAGTCTTCTTAAGAACTAGGCTTGCAAACTAAAACCAATAAAATGAAAGAAGATGCAACAGAGACACAGTAAGCAGAAAGTGGATTTCCAATCTAAGATAGCTAATAAAAATATCTTTTTATAGTGAGTTCTTATAGTATTTCAAATCTCCCCAAGTAAACTGTAAACTCCATAGGGATAAGAAATATGTTTCAATTGTCTCTGGATCACAGTGCCTAGGATATAGTAGATGGTCAGTAATGACATTTATTAAATACATATGTGAGTGCTTTCCACGGCAAAATATGTTTTTCATTAGTTCCCACAAGATGATGGTCCTTTGAGGCAGCAATTTCACTTTAAGATCCTCCTATAAAGTTAAAATGTTCTGTTGTTTAATATCATCAGTCACACTTTGACTATAAAGATGAATTTCAGCCTGAACCAGAGCTTGACCTACTCTTCAAATAACATGACTTGAAACTTGGGTTTACATCTTATTGTAAAGATGTTTGGGTAGGGCAAAACAAAACAAGAGCAGGCATCAAGGGTTGGTGATAAAACTGGAGTTATAACTAATTTTCAAATAAAGAACCACATAGCTTTATAAATTTAATTACAAATAGATTATAAACTCAAATCAGTTTTTCACTTAATGGAAATGTACTTGGTCATTCTTGATTTAAAATATCAATGGTAATCAAAATGCCTATTTCAATACAGTTATATATTAATTACTCTTCAAAAAAAGATATTTGAAGGCTACTAAATAATCATTCATGAACAAAGTTTATGAGTTTTGTCTATGGCTCCAATAAAAACCCAGAAAATTAAAATATTCCCAAACCACTAACTCCACAAAGTGGGAGAAATGCATAATCATATAGATTATTACATAAATTAAACTTTTGCATGACATATGTAAAAAACTGTAAACAAGTTATGTTATGGAAGTAAATTTCTCTACTTTTTTAAACATAATATTTTCACATTTCCAAACAAAATAATAAGTTGGATAATGACAAAAAACAAGTTTTAAAGAATACTATTTGGTTTTTGGAGCAGTTATGGATATCAACAGATGAAAGCCATGTATAACAAGACACAGCCTTAATTTGCCATTTTTACAAGCACAACATCAACATTATATATAAACGTAAATAATATAATAGTCCTGATTAATTGACAGCAAGCCAAACATAAAACGGAGAAAAATATTTCCATTAGAACAGTAGTATGGTTCAAAGTTCACATATTAAAAAATAAATATATAAAAAAACTATTATATATGTTACACTACTTGAAATTAAATAGATTCCTCTTGCAAACTATCAAATTTCAAAACACAAACCAAGAGGGCCAATGATATACTTTAAAAAGAAACTGGAGAAGACAAAGTGTATGCATCCCACAATTTATAAAGAGAATAAATTAAAGCAAAAGAGACAAAACAAAACAAAACAAAAAAGAATAAGAATATTATCATACCATACATAGCACAGAATACTATGCAGCCATAATAAGGAATGATATCACGTCCTTTGCGGGGACATGGATAGAATTGGATGCCATTATCCTCAGCAAACTAATACAGGAACAGAAAGCCAAACACTCGAAGTTCTCACTTATAAGTGGAAGCTGAATGATGAGAACACATGGCCACATGGTGGGGAACAACACACTGGGGCCTGTTGGGGGAGGAGTGCCGGGGGCAGGGAGAGCATCAGAAAGAATAGCTAGCTAATGGATGCCATGCTTAATAGCTAGGTGATGGGATAATCTGTGCAGCGAACCACCATGGCACACATTTACCTATGCAGCAAACCTGCACATCTTGCACATGTACCCCTGAATGTAAAATAAAAGTCGAAGAAAAGAAAAACAATGAACTCTCCCTCACTCAGACTCAAACTTTAAAGTATGACATGTTAACAAACAAGAGTGCTATCATACCGATGTCCATGGTTCCTGATGCCATGACACATCAGCAGGGCAAGCATGCATATGACACTGTATTACACTAGGTGGCTTGTTTACGATTTCACAGTTGTGATCTTCTAATATTTGGCCATTGGGAAATTGACATATTACAAGTCTTGATTTTATTCCTCCTCCACATGTTTGTGAACACTAAAAACAAGAATAGGAAAATTCAAAACTGTGGTTTTAAAGAGAATAATGTATTGCTTCATCCAATGTTTAAACATAATTAGTAATTATGTTTACTCTAGTAATTTTAACATAATTAGTTTACTCTAGTAATGTTACTCTAGTAATGGTAGCGTTTAAGTTTATGATTACTTCATAATTATCAACATTTCTCCCTAGACAAAAAAATAAATCAAAGTTTCAATTCCACAACTTCAAAAATTGACCAGATTTTGAGGATTAGTATCATAATATATTTCAGTAAGATATCCAGGACCTATAAGATAATGTTGGCAGGTTAAGCCAGAATCAAAATTTATTTATCTAAGTCATGAGCATTAATTACATAATGTACAATATCCAATCAACAGGTTACTAAGTAACCATGAAAGCTATTAATAATAAGGTACGTCTAATTTTATAAACATGAAATGTTCAATATATATAATATAAAAACAGCAAATAACAAAACAGCTGTATAATGTGAACCAATTTCTAAAACTCATGCAGAACAAAAGCCCGGCAGGAAATATACCAAATCTTGCTAAAAGTTTGTATCTCTATTTGGACATATAATTTGAATTTTCAAAATAAGTGCATGTAAACTCAGAAATAGAAGTTACTTTAGTTTTGGAAAACAGTAAAACCGTATCTTAAAAATGTGCTTGATATGTATTAACACCTGGTCTGGGTGTACGTTAAAACATGGTTTCAAACTCCCAATGAACAGAAATTATGTGCTAAAAATCATTAAGCAAAAACATTTGACTAATTAGGTCATTCATTTTATTTATCCAAAGCTAATAGAAAACTTTGCTTCTTATTTATTACCATTCCAAATTACGAAGGAGGTTAGTATTAAAAGTGACTTTAAAAAATTATCTTTTTATTTCCAGTGCCTAGAGAGTGCCAGTGCATGAAGCAAGTGCTCAATAACTGACAACTATCTGGCTTAAAGAAAAAGATTTGCCAAATGTATAACTTAGTAATAGGATTAAACATGCTTTATATTTTATTCTAGTTTGCTATGTTTATATCAACCTAATTTTCTAAGAAATTAAGAGAATAAACCAATTTTAGAAAGATACTAGTAATTCAAAGACATATTGCCTAGCATATTAGAGTCTGCTGAAAAATCTAGAATATGCATTTTTTAAATCATGAATGAGTGACCTAAACCATGACAGAACATCTATTAAAAGAACATGGTTTAATCACTCAATTAAAAAAAAAATTAGTCGGGAGAATCACTTGAGGCTAGGAGTTCGAGACCAGCCTGGTCAACATGGTGAAATTCCCATCTTTATTAAAAATAAAAAAAATAGCCAGGCATGGTGGCACACACCTGTAGTCTCAGCTACTCGGGAGGCTGAGGTGGGAAGATCGCTTGAGCCCGGGAGGTGGAGGTTGCAGTGAGTCAAGATCACGACACTGCATTCCAGCCTGGGCAACAGAGTGAGACCCTGTCTCCAAAAACGAAAACAACAAAAATTCTTTTTCTACATAGTATAGTGAAATCAGATTATCGAACAGTATAAGATGCTTTTTACTTTCAGTCTTCAGAGATGTAATAATCTCACAAGTTTAGAAAATATTATGACTTACTTCTCCCCAATTTCCGTAGTTCCACTGTGGACAAGGCCCTGGACCACAGTGCTGTAACTCTGGAGGCTTGGAGGCTGCATCGCAGTAACTAGCACTTTGTCCATTTTCATCCTGGCAGACCACAGCCCTACGCTGAAGACCTCCAGAACAACTGCTGGAGCACTGACAAGAATAAAACACAAAATATGCACAAACTGCGGATTCCACATCATGAATTAACATGGTAAAAAAAATCAGCATTGACTCAATGAAAATCAAACCCTACATTAGAATCTCCTTCATTGGAATCACAATTTGAATTGAGAAAATCTGTCAAAACACTTGAGTTATACTGGGAGCTTCATTAGAATTTGTTGATGAAAAGGTGGGACTTTCAAGTTTGCATTAGGAAACAATTTTCACTTCTATCATAAGTGTTAAGTAAAAAGAAATTAAAGTTTTGAGGTCTCACTAGAAAGGAATAAAAGACAGTATTAAATTACTTAACTTTACACTGGTGTTTTTCTTTATTTTGTATTATTAATGTTATGTAAAATATGAACTAAAACTATACCATTTGTAGTTTGTCATGATTTTATACCAGCTTATTGTATTGCTGTCATAATAATTTTGGGATTTAGGTTTATTCATAAACATTTATAGTCTTACCCCTTAAAGCATTTTCTTTTGTTTTTATTACAATGAATTCTAATCAGATTGTTTTATAGTACATTCCTCTGTAATCATAATAACACATTAGTGCATAATTCAATAAGAACTCTAGCATTTGTAATGAGCATCAAAGATGCTTAATCCTTTTAATATTTAAACTATTGATCTTGAAATAAATTTAGCATTTAAAGTACTGATGGCATCATATACATACCTGTTAAAAGGATGTAATATAACAAAATTACAGAATTAATATAACTCAATAAAGATGGCTTACTGATCCCCATGGTCCGGTTCTCCACTGGTTTCCTCTGACTGATGGATGGACCACCTGATTTTCATTATCTTCAAGTTTGTGAGTTAATGGCAAATTCGTGCTTAGATAATAGCTTGGCTGCACAGGGGAACTAGGAAAGTGGCTGTGTGCAGGAGGGCAGACTGCCAGGCTACATTCCTGTTCCATCAAAGGGCGAACTTCAGGATCACAGTAATTCTCATCAGTTGGCTGATGGTAGTTCATGCATAAAACTTGTCGAGTTGTTTTTCCATGGCCACAGGAAGCTGAACACTGATCAAAAATTTAGCCAATGGTAATATACAACATTAATTTATATTTAATATCAAATATATTTAAATTTTTCATTTTCATTTTTTCTCATAAGAATACTTACGGGTGACCAATCCCCTGCTTGCCACTCTCCACAAGGGGTAAAACAGTCCCTTATTTCAGCAGGTCGGGGTAAGTGGGCACAATATGATTCATCTGCTATTCTATCAAGAGCATCACGACAGCTTACATAGCGGGCTTGAGTACCTCTTCCACAAGATATGGAGCACTTTTTAAGAAATCAAATTGTATCCAGGCATTATACAGTAGTACCTCACCCATGTCCCTTTTACATAGCTGTTACTCACATTTCTAAAACATCCAGTTTCTTGAGAAATTTTAAATTATTATAGATTTACCTGACATCACTTCTGAGTCAAATAAAGATGGGGTACTGAATATTCCAATCAGTTTAGATCACAAATTTCACAAATAATGTATAGTAATTTCAATAATACATAAATATAATGATTTAAAATAATGCTTAGTTATTTGCTAAAATTAAAGATACTGAAAATATTTTAGGTAAGAGAATCTTATGATATCAGTAAAAATAATTTTGATATATAATATCTACTACTATCTAAGTAACAGATAGATATAATTCCATAATTAAAATATTCAGAGAATATATGAAGCTTAAAAATACATATTCTACAAGATTTTAGCAACGTATACTCCACATACGTTAAAGCTTTCAGTGTAGAAAAACAACATGAAAATGTTTGTAGTTCAAATAAAAGCCGATACAGCCTAATACTAAATCTGCTTCTCATAACAACCTGTGACATAAGTATTATTAGTATTCCCATTTTGAAGGTTAGAAAATATACTCAGAAAACTTCAATTTCTTGTCCAGAGACACAGAGCTCTTGAAAGGCAAAGGACTTAGCCATTAATTCCTGATTCTAAACCCTATACTTCTTTGATGCCATCAAAATACCTGAGAATAAATGTATACATTAATTTGTGAAATCTCTAGCAACCATTTTGTTGATGTCTAAAAGCTGCCATAATAGAAACACCGTATCTATTAAAGAAATTCACTTACTGGGGTCCAAGAACCATGTCGCCATTGTGCCATCTTTTTTATGAGAACAGTTGGTAATAAAGCGGTCTCAAGTTTAGAAATAAATGAGCAAGGTGTAAGTACACAGCTCTGTTCAGAAGAAAAATGGTTCTCGTAAAACATTAATTAATGACTGATTTATACAAAATCTAATACTTCACTTCTTCTGTATGTCTCAAGAACCGTTCCATACTAAATTAGAAATTGGTAATATGAATGTTTTCATTTTCAAAAGCACTAACTACAGTATCGTCAAGTGTCAGTAGTGGATAATGACTGAATCCTAAAGTTTGGACCATTCTGTTTGATTGCTGAAAAGGAAAAGAGCATCAGTCCTTTAAAAATACTGCTCAGCTAAAACATTCTGAACGGACACAAAACTCTACCTTAAAAAGCACAATACACTTTAGGAGTTCATGATATTTATAATAATAGATATAACCTTCTTCTTCAGTTCAAAGAATGGAAATTCACAAGTTAAACGAGTGAGCCCTTAGCAGATAAAGAGTAAAAAAAAAAAAAAATTCATTGATAAAGCTACAAAGCTGGCAAAACCAAGAACAACAAATTCTATTTTTTTGCCTCTCTCTCTCACATACAGGTTTTTAAGGCATACAAGTTTAAGTGGAAAAAAATAAGTAAAGAAATAATTTTAACACATCAATAATCTTTCTGTCTCATAAATCTTTTTGTTTGTAAACCATGATTCTTTTTACCTGTCTGTCACTGGGGCGACTAGCTTCATGGCATTCTGTGTCCTCTAACACTGCACTAGCTAGCTCGTTGACACATTTAACATCTCGCATCTGATACCCATGTCCACATGTGGTTGTGCACTGAAAGAAGAATATAAATAGATACTAAAAAAACATTGTTTCCCAAAAGTTACACAAACTTCTATTTTCTTAATGAATACCCTGTTAATAATATACTTTCAATAATCTTTTTATCAATCCTTTATACTAGATTTGACTTAAAAAGAGCAAATTCAATAAATATGCATATTTATTCAAATTTAGTAAATACCAGTCAAATATTGAAGTTAACCAAACTGTACAACAATTAATTTATTCTGAAAAGTTGTCATATAAAAATATAAATAGAGGCCTGATATTTTAGAAAACAGTCAATATGATTTAAGGAAACTAAATACTTTTCAAACACCACCTAGTGTATGCATGTCTTTTAATATACTAAGTAAATTTTAAAGAGACAAAGAAGGAACAGCATATAAAGTTAAAGGGAAAATGAGAGAAGGCTTCCTGTCAACTGTGGCAACCTCTACAGAATAATAAGCTACTCCATCCTCATCCAGCCTGATCATTGCTCATCCTGCAGACTCCTAGCTGCCTGTTCAGCAAAACGTCTAAACAATGCCTACCCTAAAAACAATAAAGATATCAATGCAGACACAGAGATGAAAATATTTATAATCTAAATAAAGCTGATAAAAGCATAAAGTCTGTAGCATTTCGGTTAACAAAAGGGAATTCAAAAGCAAAGCTGAAATATTTATTACAGAAAAATTAGCAGTACTGTCAACATGTTACACATAAAGATTCACATTTCAGGGTTGCTGTTGTTTTTTAATAAACCAAGCCAAATTCCACTGCATCCTCTAAGGGAGGAGTAAATATAACACAATTTTTGTGCTATTCTGTAAAGATAGATCAAATTAGAAAAACCCATATCATATACTCACAGGACCCCATGGTCCTACTTGCCAGGAAGCACATGTATGAAGTTCACATGGACTCAGAGATTCAGGTTTGGTACTTGAATTACAGAAGCCATCACTCAAGTGATCTACATTCAGCTGACACCATACCTGCCGCTGCTTTGTTCCTTTACCACATGTAACAAGGCACTGTAAGAATAAAACTGATCATTATTTATTTGCAGCATTAGTCAACACAAATGCCTTAAACTGATGCAATGATCAATTTGTATATACAAATACAGTTGAAAAACCATTCCCAAATGCATTTTCCCTCACTCCACCAGATATTCACTGGGTAAAATCAGCCTGCCCCTAACTTCTGCTGCCCAAGTCCCACTGAAACATCCATTTATCCTAGAAACAAAGGTGCAAAACTAACCTTAGAATAAGTATTCATCCCAGGCTGCTGTGGACCCTGGCACTTTCTTATGCAAAGGGTTATAGATTAAATATCAGTTAGTGTTATTACTAGTCAGATACTGTAAATAGTATAAAGACAAACTAGCTTGTATATTTCTTTTTTTTTTTTTTTTAGACAGATTCTCACTCTGTCACCCATGCTGGAGTGCAGTGGCCAATCTCAGCTTACCGCAATCTCTGCTCATTGATACCTCCACGCCCCAGACTCAAGCAATCCTCCCACCTCAGCCTCCCGAGTAGCTGGGACCACAGGTGTGTGTCACCACATCCAGCTAAATTTCACTATGTTGCTCAGGCTGGTCTTGAACATCTGAGCTCAAGCAATCCACCCACCTCAGCTTCCCAGAGTGCTGGTATTACAGGCATGAGACACTGTGTGCCTGGTCTGTCTTATAAATTTCTGACAGCTTTGATAATAGTTATTTACAAAATGATGAAATAAATTTAAGCACTTTTAAATTTTGTAAAGTCTTAGATTACAAAGCTTTACTAACACAATATTTTAATAGTTCCAAGCCTCATGTGTTTAATGTACCTCGCTCCATTCACTAGCAGCCCAACTGGGACAGGAAAATTCATTGCAATTCTCTCTCGTCACTCGGGACAGTTCTTGGCATTCATTGTCAGCAAGACGATGGCCAAAGTTATTCATACAATAAGATTCTCGAGACCTTTCCCCTCCTCCACAACTCCTGGAACACTGATTTGAAAAAAAAAAAGTGGTAACTAATGGAAAAAAATCAGATTTTCAACAAAATTATATTTCAGAGTAACATAAATATATAATTAGAAAGAAAGGGGCAACTTTTTTTAAGCAATCATTTTTATTGTACCTGAGACCACTCTGAATAATGCCATCTTGTGAAGACACAGTTACCATGGCATAGTTCTCGGGTAGGAGGTTTAAGCTGGTCACCACAGTAGTGGTCATCAACTTGAACAGTCTGTCCTTTATGAATGGAATACTTCATGCAATGGATGTCCAAGGTTCTATATCCTTGACCACATTGGGATGAACATTCACTTTTGCCAATAACATGCCACCTTGAAAAAAGATGTTACTATACTTAGGAGGTATATTACATAATTTAAAAACAGATTCAGAGACACTCACGCATTCAGTTTTTAAAATCCTAAAAGTTAATAGACAAACCACCAAAAAACAAAACCAGTCTGCAGCCAGGAAGCCAGCATTATACTACCGACCTCATGCCAGCATTTGGTGGTAGCTTTGGAGGTGCGTCCAAGGAACCCCAAGCTTCCTCAAAAACCTCTGAAAACAACTGGTTTAGATTATGATTACCCAATTACTTAGTGGCAGATTTAAGATAATAACTGAACATATCTGACTGCCAATCAGATAGTTTCTCCCTATGCAATCCCTCTATAAGTATTTCGATTTTATGACCAGGGAACGTCTAGGAATTTGACTACATCAATAAAAATAAAGCATTTAAAAAGTTAACTACTTTTTGTAAAGTACACTACACTTTCTCATTCATTCCTGTAATCTATATTTAGACATGTTTCCAGGTAAAACATGTTTTCCACAAGTAAAAATGTTAGTTATAGCCAAATTATCCCAATTGTAGTCTAGCATTCATCAATGTGAGGGCACCAGTATAACAAAACACTCACAAAATTCATTTCCGTCCCTAATAGCATCTCAAGAATTTCACTGTGCTTCCTTTTACTACTATGTAGTGGATGCAACTTATATAGGCAGTTCTACTACTGTGCTTCTGCTATGTCTTCAACCAACATCATAAATATATAGAAATTCTCATCAAGTGAAAGAGGTTCTGGCCATACCCGAATGTTAAATGGCACCTGCTACAATGCTAAAAATAAATGTATAAATATGATAGATGGACTCATTGTATACCATGTCACTACAAGACCAATCACGCACACACACACATGCACACACAAACACACACACACACACACAAACCAAATAACAAGAAATTTAAATTAGAAGTATAAACTTGCTGTCATGATCTAGGATCAATTTCCCTAAAGTTTAATGGACAAAATACTGATAGAATGTCAAGGAAATCAATCAATTTGATTTCTCCAAACTTCAGCAGTTTACTGGTTCATTAATTCAGTGGAAAGTAAAGAATCATGCTAAAAAATTTATTGTTTCAGATCTTTAAACCATCCATTTTCAGATAACAGTTTACTTATATTTATTTTACAGACAAAATTACAATCCTATTCTACACAAAATGTTGAGGCCTATATACTGGTATTCAGAAAATACTATGAATGAAAATTCAAATCAATTATGTACTGAGTTTTACCATAAAATAGTGAGCCTGCAATTTTTTCATGGCATGGCAGATGATGAGTAATAATTGCATGTCCACGCTGTGTCAGTCACTGTGTTAGACATTTTAATCTTAGCTCACTTATTAATCTGGTTATATTACATATTATTTCTCTTTTACCTTAGTTCACAGTCTGTATTGCAACTTTGAGTAACAAATGATGGAAGTGGCAAGTGGTCACATTTTTTATCAGACACAACACTATGATCACTCTTATGTATGCAAGTTATGTTTCTTCGCTGAAGACCTTGGCCAAAGTCAAATGAAAATAAAAAATGAAAGAAAAATTCACAGTTAGATGTTCCATAATTATGTAATTCTGCTAATAGCTTAAAGGAGCCAGCTAAGCAAGTAAAAATTTCCAATGCAACATACAGGATATACTAGTATATTAATCTAGTGAGGAATGACTTTTTATAATAAGTAAGCTGAATCCTGAATGACTGAAAGTTTGCTTAATGAAGAGATGTACAGAAGATGGGACAGGCATTGGAGTAAAACGAAATTCACTATAGTGGGATAGAGTGGTTGTTGGTGAATAATTGAGTAGCTAACGACAGCACTGTTGCTATACAGTACACTATATTACTGTCATCCATCAGCTACCTCAGCTACCTCCCATTTTCCCATAAGAGGATTGCACATCTCTACTGCTGCAATGTTATAGTAACTTCCTGTAGGGGAAGAACCCTTTCCTGTTGATTGGCATCAGGCTTTTTATCAACAGACTGAAAAGGAATGTGACCTATTGCAGTCCCACCCAGCTCTCTTTCCTTTTTCCCTCTGCCTCCAGAACATCATTTCCCAGATACAGCTGATCTTTCAGCCTGGAATCATGGAAAAAAAAGGCATAGACAGGCAATAAAAAGATCAGTGTCTGTCACCAGTTGTGGGGGAAGGAAGGAAGAATAAATAGATGAAGCACAAGAGATTTTTAGGGCAGTGAAACTACTATGTATGATATTATATTGGTGAATACATGTCACTATACGTTTGTCAAACCATAGAATTTACAACACAAATAGTAAACTCTAATGTAAACTATGGACTTTAGTTAATAATAATGCATCAAAATTGGCTCATCAATTGCACAAATGTGCCACATTAATGCAAGATGTTAATAATAGAGGAGTGTGGAGGAGAATGGCAGAGGGAAGAAAGATGAATATGCAAACTTTCTGTACTTTCTACTCAATTTTTCAGTAAACCTAAAACTTCTCTAAAAAAATAAAGTCTGGGCCGGGCGTGGTGGCTCACACCTGTAATCCCAGCACTTTGGGAAGCTGAGGCGGGCGGATCACGAGGTCAGGAGATCAAGACCATCCTGGCTAACAAGGTGAAACCCCGTCTCTATTAAAAATACAGAAATTAGCCAGGCGTGGTGGTGGGTGCCTGTAGTCCCAGCTACTCGGGAGGCTGAGACAGGAGGATGGTGGGTGAACCCAGGAGGCAGAGCTTGCAGTGAGCCGAGATCGCACCACTGCACTCCAGCCTGGGCGACAGAGTGAGACTCCATTTCTAAAAAAAAATAAAAATAAAAGAAATAAAAATAAAAATAAAATAAAAAAATCAAGTCTATAAAAAAAAAAACAGGGATACAGATACCAAGTTGGAGTAGACCCATAGCCAATTAGCAGCCAAAACATGACATGAGCAATAAATAAACCTTTATTGTTCCAAGCCATTAAGATTTGGTGGTTTGCATGCAAGATAACTACAGCAAAAGCAAACTAAGAGAAGTGGTCATAACTGACCAGAGTCATTTGAACTTTATGCTTTCTGCAATGAGGAGACAGTAAAGAGTTTAAGCAGTCAGTGACATGAACAAATTTCTGTTTTATCAAAGTTCAACTTTGTGCTTCCAGTTAACTAAACGTGATCATATATGTTATCTCTGCTCCTTTCTCAATATCTTTTGAAATAACTATGAGAAATTCTGAAAAGGCATAAACGTAAAAGAACAAAAAAAGGAAAAGAAAAAAACAGCAAGGAAATGAAATTTTGAATATGAAAAGTAGATGGAAATAACTATTTAACAGAGCCAAGGAAGTTGGAACCTAAGCCTGCAAAGTGGGAAAGTAAATAAGCAACAAATCATTCATGACATAGAACCCAAGAGAGGCCCAGGAATGGAAAACACCAGGTTCCTCTGACAGGGCGAATGTGTGAGGGGTAGGCCTGAAATAATAAAGAATTAACTGAAAAGTATTTAAAAAGAATGGTTAGACCACTAGCTTCCTAGTTGAGAACAGCACTATCCAATGAAAACAGTATGTGAACCACATCTGGAACTTTATATTTTCTAGTAGTCACGTTAAAAAAAAAGTTAAATTAATTTTAATAACCTTTATGTTTAGCCCCAAATATTTAAAATATGATCATTTGAACATATCAACATAAAATTATTAATAATATATTTTACGTTCTTTTTTCATTCTAAGTCTTCCAGATTTAGCATGCATTTAATACTTACAGCACATTTCAATAGATTAGCCACACATGGCTAGCGGCTACCATATTGCACAGCATAGCTCTAGAAAAAGTGAACTTGAGGGCATAAGACACAGCTGAGAAAAGCTGGGAACACACTCTACCGAAACAAGGTGGCTAAATAAAATTCCCCACACTGAATGATGTAATTCCAGCCCATTCAGCGCTCAATCTCCTGCTGGCACCATGCCAACTTCTGTTCTCCCGCAGCACCCTCATGATAATCAGAAGACGAGAGAATTCCTCTCTTGCAGGACCGTTTAACTCAAGAAAAAAGATCAACTGACAATAACATTTGAGACTTCTCTCCAATGACATATGAGAGGGCTACTTAATGACCAAATTACTCTATAATGAAACTTCTAGTTAACTTGTCTGACCCACAGAGGACTTTCAATCAGACTTTTAGTACTTTTAAAATATGAACAATCAGCGCAAGATCAGTAGACATTCTAGGAAAGCCTCTAACACACACAAAAAAGGTAAAATAAACAAAAACAAAATAGACCTAGGATGAAACACATATAAGTGAGGGAGCAGAAGAAAACTTAAAGACTATGATTAATATACTCAGAGATACGATAGAAGGTATTATATTCATAAAACAAAAGCAAGATGTTATGAGAAGAAACATTAAGAAAACAATGAAATTGAGAGAATAAATTAGAAAAGAAATATCAGTTTAGGAATGTGAACATCCAAATAATACTAGTTTCCCAAAGATAAAAGAGAAAAGTTAATGTGAGGAAGTCATCTAAGAACATGATAAAATTTCTCAAGACAAAGATTTATGTTTCCAAATTGGAATGGCATCTTAATTACCCAGAAAAATAGATGAAAAAACAACCAAATCAAGGCATATTGTCCTGAAATTTCATACCACTAGAATTAAAGACAGGATCCACAAAACTTCCAGAATACAACATGTCATGTACAAGCATGACAAGCATGAAATTGGAAAACAAGCCAGAAAACAAGACCTTCAAAATTCTAAAGAAAAACATTCTCTATTTATACCAGCTAAACTATTGATCGAGCGTGAGAATATAGTTATGTCATTTTCAGATATGAAAGGTCTCAAAAATATTCTTTTCTTCTCAAGAAAATACTGAGGGATATGTTCCACCCAATGAAAGAAGTAAATCAAAAAGAGGGACTGATAGGATTTAGAAAACAGGGAATCTAACACAGAATACTGAAGAGAATTCCCAGGACAATAATGAAGGGAAATCTCAAAATGACAGTCATTAAACAAGCCTAAAAAACAACATGAATGAATTAGAGAAAAGAGGGCCACAGTAGCCAAAGGTAAAGAAAAAGTGAAAGAAAAATCAAATTGATAAATTCTATAATATGCTTGACAATATTAAGACAAAATGTAGAGTTCTGACAAAAAGTTTGAGGACTGATAACTTTCAGTACACAGAAACAAACAAAACAGAGGGAATTTAACTTTAACTTTAGAGAAACTAAAAAAAATTACACAAAAAAGGGAATATAATCAGAGTTCACTATATGGTAAAAGAAATAATAGTTGCTTTTCCCCTGCACGTGATTGTTTAAGAGAACTCTCCTGCTTTGGACTCCCAAATCGTCTCTCACCATGTTTGTCCAAACTTCCATTTTGAATCTTGTTATTCTCTGTGTGTTCACTGCATTTTAAAATGTTCCTTCATTCTCCTGTTTCTGAAATTTCTCCTTCTAGCTCCTTATATCCACGGTCACAGATGAGCCTACCCACTCAAGTTGGAATGCTGATCCCAGCTCCCCAAATTCCAATTATCTTCTAAAAGGATATTCAGGACCTTTCTGTCAAAATAAATTTTTCCTTCTTCTATGTTAACCAAAGCTCTGTGTTTTCTACCTCTAGCATTTATCCCCATCTATCTTGCATCATTTCCTTGTATCCCTCCACTGAGACACTGCTAAAATAGGAACATTTGTTCCCATGAAATCATTCTGGGAAGCACTGTCCAGATGACACAGGACCAAGACTGTGCCTTTTCCTGAATAGGGCACCACAGTTCCTTTGGCACCTCGTCAGGTCAGATGGTAGACTGTTCTTCACATTCTCACCATCTTTGGTCACTGCCTCTGGCTGCCCACTTTCTGTGATAAGCTCATCTCCACATGGTTCTGAGCTTCCCTTGCCCTGACCCACTCCTGCCCTAATTCCCAAGCTGTTTCTCTATTCTTCATGAAAACTTTTCTTCCATTCTATACAAAATTCTCTATCTTCAGCTTCAGTCTCCTCAAAAACTGCTCCCTCCACCTTTTCTGAGGTCCACACTGTGGGTATCTATAGTACTGTATTTACCATTTTATTAATAAATTAACATATATATTCATGCATCTGTTTCAAGCACTAAAATAAAACATGAATTCAGAATTGGGATCTTATTAATAATCTGAGCATATTCCCTCAATAAATATTTACTGCATTGAACATAATATTACGCAATTAAGTATTCATAATTACAGACTGCAGACTCTAGTCTTTCCACTTTTTTCCCTACTATAAATTGCCCTGCTGTTCCCACTCTGCTCCTTTTCCCACTCTATTTCTTTCCATTTTTCATGCCATCTATACAATTATACTTTCTCGTGGTCAGGGAAGGAAAATAAAAGACGAAAGAATGTTTGATATCTCAACAATAAAAGAGGAAGCCAGGTTGTTGAGAAAGACTGTGTGGAGATGAGTGGAAGAAGGCAGATATTTCACCAGGAAGCAGGATATATATAAGTTAGAGAAACTTTCTGTGGCTGTGAAAAAGAGAATGAGAACGGGAAAGTAAAAGAACAGTAACAGATAGAGAAGGGTGAAAAGAGTAGCATTAAATAGTGCTGTTAAGTATAAGAAACAGAAAAAAATTAGTGAAAAAAGTAGAAAGGAAAAAAAGATTGAAAACCTTTGTATGTCTGTGGGATATGTGTATGGACAGTGGGGAGGATTCCATAGGCAGCCAAGACTCAAAAATACCCAAAATGATGCCAGAATGCACAGTCAGTCTTTTGTCCCTTATTGAATGCCAGCGTACCTTGACACATTTTGGTACAGCCTTCCCATGGTCCATAGGGGTCCCATGTGAACATGTCACTCCTCTCTTCCAAAGGGATATTGAAGGAATAATGTACATCAGGGTTGTATAAATTACCCACACACAACACCTCAATAAGAATATAAAAGAACATACAATTAATACATAAAAATATATTCTTGACATCATTTTATATTTGATATGGTTAAGCACTTAACCAGTAGTTTACTAATAGAATTAAATCCAAGTGTTATTACTGATGACTGAGAATTTACCTGCAAAATAAGTTCTTTCTCTTGTCGATTAGTACTATTAATTCTTTCAACTGCGTTATTTGATCCACTGTATTCAATAACAGTTCTTGTTCCTTGCACATTTATTTCTTTTTTTGATGTACTTAGAAGAAAATTTCCATTGAAAAGAAAATTCCCTTCAGCGTCAGATAATGCTGTAAAAGAATAAAGCATAACTCATGAAATAGTAACACCAATCAACAATACAGAAAACACTTGTTTAACTTTTTTTTTTTTTTTTTTTTTTTTTGAGACGGAGTCTTGCTCTATCTCCCAGGCTGGAGTACAGTGGCACGATATTGGCTCACTGTAACCTTCGCCTCGCCTCTTGGGTTCAAACAATTCTCCTGCCTCAGCCTCCCGAGTAGCTGAGATTACAGGCATGCGCCACCACGCCTGGCTAATTTTTGTATTTTTAGTAGAGACGGGGTTTTGCCATGTTGGCCAGGCTGGTCTCGAACTCCTGACCTCAGGCAATCTGCCCGCTTCGGCCTCTCAAGTGCTAGGATTACAGGCGTGAGCAACCGCACCTGGCCTTGTTTAACTTTTAAAGTTCAAATCCTTTTTTGAAATTAAAGAATGCAAACGTAAATTAATGTTGAGGAAATAAACTTTCTTTTACTGTAATGTGGGATTTTAACAATAAGTTAGGTAACTTCAGCACATCAGCCAAAGATATTAAAATAAATTCACTCTATACTTTTCTATCTCAGATGGTCATCTTCTTTCATGAGGTATGTAGCTTCAGAACAAGCAGTGGGAAAGCAGAAAGAAGTCATGACCCCAGCAGACAGATTGGTTCAATCATCCTGGTCATCAATGGTAGGGAAAGAAGGAGCAGCCAGACTGCTGCATCATTCCATTTATGCTTATCTTAGAAAAAAGGTACAAAGCTTTAAAACTCTAGGGTCGGGAGGCCGAGAAGGGCGGATCACGAGGTCAGGAGATCGAGATCATCCTGGCTAACACAGTGAAACCCCGTCTCTACTAAAAATACAAAAAAAATTAGCCGGGCTTACTGGCGGGCACCTGTAGTCCCAGCTACTCCGGAGGCTGAGGCAGGAGAATGGCGTGAACCCGGGAGGCGGAGCTTGCAGTGAGCCGAGATCGCGCCACTGCACTCCAGCCTGGGAGACTGAGGGAGACTCCGTCTCCAAAAAAAAACAAAAAAAACTCTAGGGTCAAAATTCTAGAAGGCCATGCAATGACTATGCCATTCTCTATACAAACGTCTAGATCTTCTATAGAAAAGCCCTCTATCCCTGTTAACACATACGTGGGTATCTGCTTTTCAGAATAATACTCCTATTTCCTTCTCTGTTCATGTCACCTTCTTGTTCTCTCTTTTTCCCAGTGACAGACATTAATATATACCTATAGAATATGTATATGTGTGTATATTTATTTATATACTATATATATACAAATAGAGAAGACAATTATATAGTATGTATTAGTAACATTACTTTTTAAATATAAAATTACATGTCACCCACGATCATGCGTAGTAAAAAGAAATCAATGTGGGATTAAAACAATGGATTTAAGTTTAAGTTGTTGTGATTAATGTCTATGTAATCTTGGACAAACCTCATGCTCAGTTTCCTAAACTGCATAATAGAAATAATAAAAATTTCATTTCAGTCTTTTAATCAGGATCAAGTTTGAAAAATGTTTGTAAGTGTGTGCATTGTAAAGTACTGTGCTATTTATTTTTAATTTTCAAGAGGATGTGTAATACCTAAAATTTTACACTAAGAAAACCCCCATATTAATCAAATACTTTTTTGCTTGCTTAAGTTATACTTTTCAATGGAATAATAACTTTTCCAGAAAACAGTTGTTTGGCATTCCAGGAAACCTCACTGAAAGCGCACAATTATCTATGGCTAACTTCCTAATATAAATACAATACCCCTCTGAAAAAGCAATATTGAAGGGATTATTGTAAAGTAAATTTGGTGTTTCTGTGTATATGTGGACTAGTATAACTGTCTTTATGTATTACGCTGAATTCAGTGAGGAACAAATAAAGTTCTATATTTAGTCTATGACATAGACATTCCTCTATTTAAGAATCTGCGCTTTATCAAATGTGGCTAGGTCTATTTAAGGGATTATTGGTTATGTTAAATTTAAGGGAAATAAACAAAACCTTACTGGCTTAGAAAAAAAGTCTACACATTTCACTACTTTTAGTTACCAAACGTCATAAACATAAATGTTTTAAAAATTCCTTCTATTGACATCACATGTCTATTTTACTCACTTCAATTTAGACTTTGATATTTCCGTTTATAATTTTCTCACAAAGTATATTGATACTTTATTGGTGAACATTTCTTTTTTTTTTTTTTTTTTTTTTGAGACAGAGTTTTGCTCTTGTTGCCCAGGCTGGAGTGCAGTGACACAATTTCAGCTCACTGCAACCTCCGCCCCCCAGATTCCAGCGATTCTCCTGCCTCAGCCTCCCGAGTAGCTGGGATTACAGGCATGCGCCACCACGCCCGGCTAATTTTTGTATTTTTAGTAGAGACGGGGTTTTGCCATGTTGGTCAGGCTGGTCTCGAACTCCTGACCTCAGATGATCCACCCGCCTCGGCCTCCCAAAGTGCTGGGATTACAGGCATGAGTCACCACGCACGGCCAACATTTCTAATTGTTAAAGTTGAGAATAACCTGTGATCCAGTCCCAGAAAGATATATTTGTCTACATTTGGAATCTAAGAGATACCTATTAAATTATTTATCTCCAATATGGTAGCGTATATCTATGTAAATGTACCGAAGCAGTATTTTTAGCACAAGGAAAAGAATTTCAACTAAATGTAAAAGGCTAATAAATCAAACTATTTATGTTTGATTTTAATAAATATTTTGCATTTTGTATTGAGGTGAAACTGATATAACATAAAATTAACCATCATTAAACGAACAGTTCAATGGCATTTAGTATATTCACGATGACGTACAACAATCACCTCTATCTAGTTCCAAAACCTGTTCACCCCAAAAGGAAACCTTGTACTCATTAAGCAGTTGTTCCCCTTACATTTGGCTTTATAGTTCCAAATGCAATTCCTGAGATAGGCTGTTCATTATAGATTCAGATTGCCAGTTACATAAGTTAATTATTTGAGTCAATATTTCACATCTTATTAATGTACAGCAGATGCTTTCTCAATATCAGCTCTGCACCATTACCTACCTACTCCAGCTTGGTGAATTATAGATAACTCACTATTAAGATATTTCACAGGCAGAAGGAAAAGGTTTTTGAAGCATCATTTTCATGTTTGTGTCTAAAGTGAAATTCTTTAAGCCTGAAAGCTAATTTCTAAAAGTAAATAACATAAATTAAGTTTATACTTTAGAAATAGCTAACAGACAATATACTGTGACTACATTCATTAGCATATAAAAATGTGAAACCACAGTTCTTTTTCTGACTTTTTTAAATACAAGAGCTTTTAAAAAACTGTATTTAAATACTTTAGCTACATAGTAAAAAAAAATTAAGAAAATTATTTAAAACATTTAACCCCAAAGAATTCTATAATTAATATTAGACAAAATGATAGAAGAGAATTTTATTCTAAATACACATGCAACTAATTGAATATAACTTCTGGTTATCTAAAATACTCACACGAGAAAAAAACTGAAAACAAATTATTGTTCAGAATTTCATTAAGTTTTTTTTTTTTAGTAATACATTTTTGAGTGCTTAAGAACATATGTATAGGGAGCCCTAAGCTCAGTATGAAATGAAATTGCATGTTTGCTAAAGGGACTCCTGTTGTCTTCCAAGAATTCACATCAACTACAGACTTCCATGAAATTGCACATGAGCCACATACTGGCTGTTGTTTACGAGAAATGTTTACCAAGGTAACTGTCATCTGGTTGTCCAGAATAGCTGTACTGACGAATGTCAACGTTTGTTGCTCCTGCGGGAATCTTTACAACAACATTATAACCTGCAATATAATTTTACATATGTTAAATTTCACAAAAAGCAGATGGCCCAGAGGTTATTACTGCTGAATGGATGAAAAATTCGAATAGCATAGTCAGACTTAATTTTGTTGTGTCTTTACAAAATTACACAGTGGTTATTCCTTTTGAGTCAGTACCTTACACAAATTACTGAGGATTGAGAAAAAGTGGTTGTTGTCAAGAAACAGAGTTTAAGATTCTTAACTTTTCCTAATCTTTTCCTACTTCTAATATTCTTAATATAGAATGGAATGAAGCTAGTATTTTAGCTCCTGAGACCCTTAGTACACATACCCATTTTTAAGCTTTGTTAATGCTTTTATATTTTATACTGGGAAAAAAATAGAAGATTTCAAATACAGTTCACAAGTCCAGGAGATATTAAAATAATTGGTCATTGCTATGATATATTCACACAGACTCAGTAAACAGCAAAATAATGAAATTTTTCAATTTCATTATTGAAAAATCATAAAAAAGAAAAAGTTTAAAGCTCAAGTTTTAGTTTGTAGTATAAGCAGGAATCTCTTCATCTATTCCCCAAATTTTACATTATTTTTACAAGAATACTAATAAACTTGTTATGAGAAAAGTAAAAAGTTTACTCAGGTGAAATGAATGTAGTATTTCCATTTTATGAGGCCAAATTCAGTGACATTGGCACTGCTCAAAAGAGGAAACATTTTATCTAACATATATTAAGAAAAAACATTTTCATGAAAACTAAAAACACTCACATTACATAGTTGTCCAAATACGCAGGTTTTTAAATATACAATTAGTTATACTCTAAGGATATTATTCTAAGTTTTTCCTTTTCCTTATTTATTAGGATTTCCTCCTAGTTAACTGCACCATGAGTAAAAAGTAATTTTTCTCATACACTACCTTTGATAAATATGGAATTAACTTAAGAAGACAGTTCAAAAAGAGCTTAAATTTACAACCCTAATGTCAGACTATCTTGCATGTGTTTTAGAGCAGACTTATTTCTATCTAAGGCATCACATTTTTAGTGTAAGATGATAAGAAATAGTTTCATGATTCGGTATACACTATATGCCTACTGGTTGTAGGTTATTGACCTACAAGAATAATTTTAATTAACCTCCTTTTCACTATAAAATATTCTCACCCACTACTTTTACTATTTATATCTTTACTATTTATTATATTTTTTTCAAGAAAGCAAGCCTAAGGCATTGCAAAGGTGACAAGATGAAGGCTACCACCAGGGGGCAGAAATGTGACAAATGCTAATCAGAGCTTGCAAATGAGTTTAACGCATTGTTCTGTTTGCAAACTGATTAATGCACAGTACAATTTTCACAAGATTACATATTTGATCTTAATTTGGTTCATGTGGCTTTATCCTGGAAAAAATATTTTTCAGTAAATACAGACTGTAATAAGTATGTGCCATGCATTATAGAAGGGAATCAAACGTGTGTAGCTCCCAAGAAATAACTAGAAAAATCATATATCAAATCATCTAGTAACCGAGATTTGTAAATATCAGAGTATAAAATGTACTATGTTTTTCACATACATAAAAACATAAATATTAAGTTTTAAATTATACTGTTTTAATGGAAGTAAGTAACAATTTGAACACACATGAACACAATTTAAAGCTGAACAGTCAGACTGTAAAAAATAGGCTAGGTGTGGTGGTTCATGCCTGTAATTTCAGGACTTTGGGAGGCCGAGATGGAAGGATCCCTTGAGGCTAGGAGTTTGAGACCAACCTAGCAACACATTGAGACCCATCTCTACACACACACACACACACACACACACACACACACACACACACACAAATTAGATGGGCATGGTGGTGAACACCTGTAGTTCTGGGTACTGGGGATGAGGAGGTGGAAAGATTGCTGGAGCTCAAGAGTTCAGAGCTGCAATGAGCTATGATTGTGCCACTGTACTACAGCCTGGGCAACAGAGTAGCACCCTGTCTGTAAATAAATAAATGAATAAATAAGGTTGTAAGAAATAAATTTAATTTGCAAAGAAAGTTTTAAAGATCTGCTTTAATTATCATAAAAACAAAAAAGGTTTGCCCAGAAAACATTACAATGGAAAATGCTTTACATAGTCTCATGATATTTTGGAGAAAAATTAAGTTATGGCCAATGTGTGATCCAGATACTGCCTGGAAAATCAAATGTGACAATAATTCTGAAACATTTAATTTAGAAAATATATAAGTTAATGGTTTCATCCTTCACCTTCAATCAACATTTTCTATGTACTATTAATAAGAAATGTAACAGATAGGTCAAGTCATACCAAAAAAAGAAAGTGATTCAAGTAATGAAAATATTTGAAAGCAAGTTTCCTGGGAAAAATCACAAATATATACATTTTAGGTTATAGGAAAAAAACCATTTCATTAATGGGAGGATTATTCACATATCACACATCATAGTCAAATAGCACTGAATTTACTCTAAGAAATGCACCTAATACATTTTTAAGAATCAGATTTGCCTGGGGCAGGTGAATTCATTAATCAAGGATACGTCTGGTCTAATACAGTATTTAATATTTTTATATTTAGGAAATTTTTCCTTAGCAATCATTTTGGACTAAGGGTATAGAGAAGACAAAACAGTAACAAAGAATTACTGTTACACCTTCTTTACAGACTCCATTATTATACTAAATAAAAGCGAAATCTAGAAACAAATACACAACTTACCATAATGAGAACTGTTGAAGACACCTGTTATTGTCTTGCATGAAGAGTTGTCCCCACCACACACTCCACATTTGTCTATCTTGACACTGGAGTTTAACACGTGATCACAACCAGCTGCCTTCAAGACACAATTACAATCAATATTATAAGAATGACTAATTATGAAGAAAAGAGAGAAGATCCAAATACATACAATCAGATATGACAAAGGGGATTTACCACTGACCCCACAGAAATACAGATAACTCTCAGAGGCTGCTATGAACACCTCTATGCACATGAACTAGAAAACCTAGAAGAAATGGATAAACTCCTGGACACCCTCCCAAGACTGAAGGTGGAAGAAAGAGAATCCCTGGACAGACCAATAATGAGCTCTGAAATGGAATCAGTAATAAGTAGGCTACCATCCAAAAAAAGCCCAGGATCACACGATTCCCAGCTGAATTCTACTAGATGTACAAATAAGAGCTGGTACCATTCCTACTGAAACTATTTAAAAAATTGAGGAGGAGGGACTCCTCCCTAACTCATTCTATGAGGTCAGCATCATCCTGATACCAAAACCTGGCAGAGACACGACAAAAAAGGAAAACTTTAGGCCAATATCCTTGATGAATACTGATACAAAAATCCTCAACAAAATACTTGCAAACCAAATCCAGCAGCAAATCAAAAAGCTTATCTACCACAATCAAGTAGACTTCATCCCCGGGGTGCAAAGTTGGTTCAACATATGCAAATCAACAAATGCAATTCATCACATAAACAGAACAAAATACAAAAATCACATGATTATCTCAATAGATGCAGAAAATGCTTTCAATAAAATTCAACACTCCTTCATGTCAAGAGCTCTTCATAAACTAGGCATTGAAGGAACATACCTCAAAATAATCAGAGCGATCTATGACAAACCCACAACTGCTATTATACTGAATGGGGAAAAGCAGGAAGAATTTCCCTTGAGAACTGGCAGAAGACAAGGATGCCCTCTCTCACCACTCCTATTTAACATAGTACTGAAAGTCCTGGCCAGAACAATCAGGAAAAAGAAAAAAAGAAAGGGCATCCAAATAGAAAAAGAGGAAGTCAAGCAATCCCTGCTGGCTGATGACATGATTATATACCTAGAAAACTCCATAGTCTCGGCCCAAAAGCTCCTTAACCTGACAAACAACTTCAGCAAATTTACAAGATACAAAATCAATGTACAAAACTTACTACCATTCCTACACACCAATATTAACAAACTTGAGACCCAAATAAGGAACACAATCCCCTTCACAATGGCCACCAAAAGAATAAGATACCTAGGAATACAGCTAACCAGGGAGGTGAAAGATCTCTACAATGAGAATTATAAAACACTGCTCAAAGAAATAGAGATGACACAAACAAATGAAAAATACTCTATGCTTACGGATAGGAAGAATCAATATCATTAAAATGGCCATATTTCCCAAAGCAATGTACACATCCAATGCCATTTGTATAAAGCTACCATTAATATTCTTTATAGAACTAGAGAAAACTATTTTAAAGTTCACATGGAACCAAAAAAAGAGCCTGAATAGCCAAAGCAATCCTAACCAAAAAGAACAAAGCTGAAGGTGTCATGCTACCCAACTTCAAACTATACTACAGGGCTACAGTAACCAAAACAGCATGGAACTGGTACAAAAACAGACACACAGACCAATGGAACAGAATAGAAAGACCAGAAATAAGTCCATACAGCTACAACCATCTGATCTTCAACAAAGCTGATCGAAACAAGCAATGGAAAAAGGACTCCCTATTCAATAAATGGTGCTGGGATAAATGGCTAACCATATGCAGAAGACTGAAACTGGACCCCTTCCTTACATCATATAAAAAAATCAACTCATGATGGATTAAAGACTTCAATGTAAAACCCCAAACTATAAAAACCCTGGAAGACAACCTAGGCCATACCATTCTGGACACAAGAACTGGCAAAGATTTCATGATGAAGACACTGAAAGCAATTACAACAGCAAAAACTGGAAAATGAGATCTAGCTAAATTTAAGAGCTTCTGAACAGCAAAAGAAATTATCAACAGAGTAAACAGACAATCTATAGAATGGGGGAAAATATCTGCAAACTATACATCTGACAAAGGTCTATTATCCAGCATCTATAAGGAACTTAAATAAATTTACAAGAAAAAAAAACAATTCCATTAAAAAGTGAGCAAAGAACATGAACAAACACCTTTTAAGAGAAGACATACATGCAGCCAACAAGCCTACGAAAAAAGCGCAATATCACTGATCATTAGAGAAATGCAAATCAAAACCAAAATAAGATAGCATCTCACACCAGTCAGAATGACTATTACTAAAAAGTCAAAAAATAAAAGATGCTAGAAAGATTGCAGAAAAGAGAACGGTTATACACCGTTGGTGGGAGTGTAAATTGGTTCAACCACTGTGGAAAGCAGTGTGGCGATTCCCTAAAGAGCTAAAAACTGAACTACCATTCAACTCAGCAATCCCATTATTGGATATATACCCAAAGGAATATAAGTTGTTCTACCATAAAGACACATGCAGGTGTATGTTCATTGCAGCACTATTTACAATAGCAAAGACATGAAATGAACCTAAGTGTCCATTAATGGTAGACTGGATAAAGAAAATGTGATACATATACACAAAGGAATACTATGCAGCCATAGGAAAGAATAAAATGACGTCTTTTACAGGAACATGGATGGAGCTGGAGGTCATCATCCTTAGCAAACCAACACAGGAACAGAAAGCCAAATATTACACATTCTCACTTGTAAGTGTGAGCTAAATGATGAGAACATATGGGCACAAAGAGGGGAACAACACACACTGGGGCCTGCTGAGGGTGGAGGGTGGGAGGAGTGAGAGGATCGGAAAAAGTAACTATTGGATACTAGGCTTAGTATCTGGATGATGAAATAATCTGTACAACAAAACCCTGTTACACGAGTTTACCTGTATAAAAAACTTGCATATATACCCCTGAATCTAAAATAAAAGTTAAAAAAAAAAAAGAATGACCAACTATAAGCATGGCGCCTTAAAGTTTACAAAGTTCTTTTCACAAATATCCTTTCAATTAACAGGAGATTCAGTACAACAGAATTGTTTCAACATATGTACTCATCTAGTTGTATGTCAACATTTTCACATATTCATTTAAAAAGCCAAGTTTATTAAAGGGTCATCCACAGACCTCCTGCATCAACATCATATGGGGTGGTATTTAAAAAGACAGTATCCCAGATCTTCTGAATTATAATACTTGGAAATAAAACCTAGGAATCTGTATTGTAACACTGACATTGATTCCAATACCCACTGTCATTTGAAAACCACTCCTAAAAGAAATGTAATTCAAAGAGACTAAACTATGAGTATGTAAGTAACACATTAGAATACTCCAAAAAGATGACTTCCATGGTTATTATTTTAACTCATGACCTTAGAACTCTGCAAATAGTCTTAGCTTCAAATAAGTATTTAAAAGTAACATTTTCTCTAAAACTAATACCCAGCATAACAGTGCTTATTTTTAAAAATGAATGAATAAATGAATGAATATGCAAGTAGATGGCTCGTTCCAGAAATTTCAAAAAAACAAATGCAGCTCCTCTCCATGAAGAAGCTGTCCTCTGCATACATTGCAATAACTCTTTCCATTGTTTGGAATGGCCCTCTAAATTTAGTGATCAGTAAAGAAAATTTCTTAAGCCTAGTGAATTTTTTTATATAAAAGGCAGATATTTTCAAAATCAAAATGTTAAGCATATATTTTCTGAAAGTAGTATGCCTCTATATGTTCAGATAATCTTCACCATAACTTTTGCATTGTCATATGACTTTATGCTGCTAATTTAAAGCACAACTTTTTTCAGGCCACTGAATAACCTTTTCAGTATTTAAACTGTTTCCGACTTAAATTATTTTAATTCTCTTTGAACATCTCATTAGCTCTTTGGGTGAAGAGCCTTTATCACTGAGATAAGGTAAAAGGTATTTGTTTATGGGGAGATGAAGTTGGCCCTATAGAGCTCCACTTTAACCGAAGGAATAAGTTCATAAGCTTATACTTATATTTTTAATTATTTTTATCTTTTATTTTTAAATTGACAGATAACATTGTATGTTTTTATCACGTACAACATAATGTTTTGAAGAATATCAATACATTAAGGAATGGTTAAATCTAGCTAATTAACAAATGCATAACTTCACATAGTTATCATTTTTGTGGTGACAGCACATAACATCCACTAAAAATAGAACTACCATATGATCCAGCAACCTCACTACTTCCAAAGGAAATGAAATTAGTGTATCAAAGAGATATCTACACTCCCATGTTTATCACAGCTCTATTCACAATAGCCAAAATATGAAATCAAACTAAGTGTCCATCAGTGGATGCATGGATTTAAACAATCTGGTTTATATACAAAATGGTATATTATTCAGCCATAAAGAAGAGGAAACCTTGCCATTTGTGACAACATGGATGAACCTGGAGGACATTGGGTTAAATGAAATAAGCCAGACACCAAAAATCAAATACTATATGATCTCATTCATATGTGGAATCTAAGAAAGTTGATCTCATAGAAGTACACTTACTATATTCTTTAGACCACATTCACTATCTTAGTTCTCAAACTCGCCATCCATTCTCAAGACTGCCATTGCAATGTTTGTGCTTTAACTCAGCATCTTATCTGCTCTGACCTACAACCCTGTTAAATGGACCACCTGCCTCCAATCTTCTAAACCCAGTATTTTGAAGATTCCAATATGCAAATCGAATCACATCTCTCCCTTGACTTCAAATGCTTCTATGTGTTTCCAGGGAGTTAAGAAAAAAAAAGTGCATTTGACAACCATCTGCTAGTCCCTAACTCCAACTCTGCTCCCATACTTCCTCATCTTCCTAAAACCTACTCATTTCAATACTTAGCACAAGTCTTATGCGCTCCATGAAAGGTTCTCTGAATCCTTTACCCACCTCCCCATAAAATAAGAAACTCCTTTCAATATCTCCATGCTACCTTGCAGATGACCCATAGCACTACATTCTAATTGTTTACATGCCTATTTCCCCCACAAATCTGTGACCATCTTGGAAGTGGGGTTCTCTGCTCCAATCTTTTATCCTGGTGACTTGAACAGTATCTGACATCTAGTAGCTACTCAATCAATGTTTGTTGAATGTACATAAAAAATAAGTGACAGAGAGCTGGAAAGAGGAAGGGAGAATATCAACGGTTTCAACGGACAAGGAAAACGTTACTGTAGAAGCTTACATTTAAAGTAGCAAAATCTCCTTACAATCCTTGTATCTTATTATTTTCTATCTTTTTAGGAAGCTGACCTCATTCCTATTTTGATTATGAGTACAATAGACCACAGAAAGTCATCAAATTTATCTTAATGCTTTGTTGAGGCATTCTTGATGACAGAGAATTCCCAGTAACCAGGCTAACCATACTTCTATAGATAGCATGATAACAAAGGTTGCTTTGTTGGAATGCATAAGAACATATGCTGAAATAGTATATGTTATATAAATATGTTATATAAATTGGTTATATATATAGGTTATATATATAAATTTGGTTATATAAATCGAAAAAAACATTATTCTTAAAGTCACTTTAAATCTAATAGAAACTTATAGTTTACTTACCATACACTGGCCTTGAACACAGATGTCATGAGTTTCAGTTCCACAAGGAGTACCATCTTCAACCATATCCTTCAATAGGTAGAAATAATTGGTTCCAGCAACCTGACAATAAAGTTTACAACGATCCTTTGTGCCAACTGTAAAAAAGAAAAAGGTCAAATTTTTAATGTATAATAATAAAGCTATGTGTTCTTATGTCTCAGAAAAATTTACATCAAAGAAACAGCATAATTTACTTACTGCCACTGTATCTTGGAAGCCACCTCACATTAGAGGGAATGCCACTGATGTCCAAATGTTTACCATTAAAATCAGAGCACTGCTTCTCTCGAAAGTCTTGTGTGCCTTTTGGACATGAATCAGTATTACATGATCGAAATTTCATCCTGCGGCCCACACAGTAATTTCCTCCGTTTCTTGGCCTAGTCAAATTCATTACATTTTAAAGCACATCAGTACAACATTATTTGTGCCACTTACTTCTAAAAGTTCTATTCTTTTCCAGGATCTAGAAAACCAGTGAAGTCCCACTAACACTTTTTAACAGAAGTATGTAACATGAGTTTTAAGCAATTCTATGGATAATGAACCACAAAAATATCCACCTTAACGTGGACAGTGAGCCTAGAGGGCAGAAACGATACCTTATTCTTGACTAGGTTAACTAGCAAGAAACCAACAATGGAAGTTTTTTCTTAAACTTCCAAAAAAGGGTTTGCTCACTTTCTGGAAAGAAGAAAAGACATGTGGTGAGCCAAAGACAATAACAAAGGCAGATGCCATGTTAAATAAAAAGGAAATGTATACACATCTTTGTCATGTATATCTTATTTATCACTCAATTCAAGGAGTTTTATGGTATCAATCTATATCCATGTTATTTTGACTTATGCTGGAAAATAAAATTTTTTTGCAGAATTTTTGGAATATAAAGACTTCTAGTATAATTTATCCTAAAATTTAAATGAACCAAGATTTTATTCAGAGTAAGTCACACTTCTGCATTAAAAATGCTTATTAATAATACTTTAAAGAGTATCATATTGCTTACCAACTTATATATCATATATACAACAGAAACATTAATTTAAAATCTTAATGCAATATTTAAGCCCTTTTAAATAGTTTGATGAGGGGGAGATATGCTTTAGTACTTATTCAGCTAAAGACAATGATGCGTCTATAACACAAGAAGCAGAGAAAAGAAAGTATCACACGTCACAACGCACAAAACAGTAAAAAATTGGTAACCAAACTATATATGTTATCCAGAAGATCCAAAACATAAGTGAAAGTAGCCAGGATATTTCATTAGGCATACAGTAAATGTGAAAATGCCATTATATGACTGTCATTCATATTTATATCCCAAAATTTATACTAAATTAAAAAACAAAAAAAAATGAAGAAAATGGATCTCAGTTCAGATTATAAAATTTAATCTATTTAGGGTTTTTTTAAAATGTCTGAATCTACCAAAATATAAATCAATGTGGCTTAAAGTGTTCCAGAAGTTTTCTGAATCTCAGAAACTTACGGACTGACCTCCAGTTTTAGAAGTGAGTGAAACTGATGTTTACTTTCTGGTGCCTTGAGATAATCTTAATTTATAGTGACATAAAAAAGACATACTCAGGATGATTACAGCGCCTGGTTGCGCTTTCGATTCCGCCTCCACATGTTCTTGAACAAGAACTGTAAGGTTCCCATGGTCCCCATTCACCATTTACAGGACGTGTTTCCGTTTCTTTGTTTACACATAGCCCATGACGGCAATGCTATAAAAATAATAAGCACAAAAAGAAACGACGCGTATCTCTAATTAGAACATCACAAAAATTATAATAGCAGCATAAAGATCAATAGAAGAACAAACTAAACAATTTGAAGCTAGCTGTTATTAATTCAGGTTACATTTGAAACGATTTTATGAATATTTCCTACCTACTGAGTAAGATCTGTGGAATAGAAAAGGAGTGTAATATTTCTCCTGGCTTTAAGATTTAGAGTGTCATTGGGGAGGAAGGAAAAATTAAATAGTAAAATGGAATATGGTGGGTATTTTTTGAATAGAAGAAACCAAATACCAGGTTAATATGGTATATTTCCATCCTTCCATTTTTTTACTCAAAGTATCTGTACACTCTTCCACTCTTATAAAAAGCTTTCTACTTTATTCTATCCGAAGTCTCAAATGACAACCTTGTTTCTTTATTTTCATCAGGAAAATGGAAACTTACAGAAGAATCTATCCACAGTCTCTCACCACCTGTTCTACCCATTCAACAGCATCTGCACTCACATTCAGCCTTGCTACCTGTTAGCACACATGGAAAATTCACTATCCCAGACAAAGTCAATCCCCCTGCTTGTGCACTTAATCCATCCCTTCTCACTACACCAAACATCACTCCAGCAATTCTCTCATCTCTTCTACATCATCATTTCAGTGATAGCTAATCAAAGTATGACCATGCACTCATGCCAGTCTATGAATTAGTTACCAGACTGAGAGACGATAACACAACTTGAGAGTAAGCATTAAGAAATTTTTGTAAGATTTTTACAGAGAAATTTTATGTCTAAGTAAATAATTTAAAATTTGGCTTATGTTTATTTTTAATTGTGGCAAAACATGCATAACATAAAATTTACCATCTTAGCCATATTTAAGCATATAGTTCAATAGTGTTAGGTATATTCATTGTTGTGCAACCAATCTCCAGAACTTTTCCATCTTGCAAAACTGAAGCCCTATACCCATTAAGTGACAACTCCCATTTTGTCCTCCCTGCCACCTCTTGGTAACCACCATTCTACTTTCTGTTTCTATGAATTTGACTACTCCAGATACTTCATATAATTGGAATCATATAGTACTAGTCTTCATGTGACTGGCTTATTTCACTTAGCATAATATGCCCAAGCTTCATCCATGTGTCAGAATTTTCTTATTAAAAATGAATAATATTCCATTGTATGTTGTCTTAGTCCATTTTGTGCTGCTATATAAGAATACCCAAGATTGGATAATTTATAAATAACAGAAATTCATTTCCCACAGGCCTGAGATCTGGGAAATCTAAGGTCAGGATACCGGCAGGTTTGGTGTCTGATGAGGCCTTTCTCTTCTTCCAAGATAGCACCTTGCATACTGCATCCTCTGTAGGGAGAGAATGCTGGATCCTCACAGAGCACAATACAGAAGGACCGAGACAGCTCAGTCCTGAAGGCCCTTTTATAAGGTATTAAACCCACCCATGAGGGAAGAGCCATTATGCCCTAGTCTTATCAAACAGGACCCATCTCCCAATACTGTTACATTGGCAAATATGAGTTTGGGAGGGGGCAAACATTCAAACCATAACATATGCATTTACCACATTTTATTTATCCTTTCATCCATCAATGGACACTGGGTTGCTTTCATCTTTTTTTTTTTTTTTTTTTTTTTTTTGAGATGGAGTCTCGCTCCGTCACCCAGGCTAGAGTGCAGTGGCATGATCACAGCTTACTGCAACCTCCGCCTCCCACATTCATGTGATTCTCCTGCCTCAGCCTCCTGAGTAGCTGGGACTACAGGCGCACGCCACCACACCCAGCTAATTTTTGTATTTTTAGTAGAGACAGGGTTTCACCATGTTGGCCAGGATGGTCTCAAACTCCTGCTTTCACCTTTAGATATTGTGAAAAATGCTGCTATGAGCATGAGTGTACAAATATCTCTTTGAAATCTTGCTTTCAATTCTTTGGGTATATATCCAGAAGTAGAATAGCTAGAGCATATGATAATTCAATTAATAATTTTGTGAGGAATGGCCACACTGTTTCCCATAGAAAAATATGGCTTATATTTTGGATGTCTTTTTTGCATTTCATTTTCCTAGTCAATAATTTTTATTACTTTGTACAAAAGTATCAGTTTATAAATAATCAGAAATTTCAAAAAAGAACAAAGACGATCTTTTACTACAGATAATTTGCAAAGTGGTTTCCTAGATTATCACTACAGATAATTCACAAAGTAGTTGCCTAGATTATTCTCATTAACATACAAACACAGCTGTTATTTCTCTCACTTTAAGAAAACAATAGCAACAACAAAACCTGTCTTAGATCTCACTGCCCTTACCAGCTACTGCCCTGCTTCTCCTTGAAAGAGTCCGCCATGTACATTCTTTAACTCCCTGTCTATTCTCTCATAACCCCGCCCCATGAGGAATATATCCTATTCCTCCATGAATCTGCTCAAATTGTTAGAAATGCAAAATGCTTGTTCCTCAGTGCTGCAAAGAAATAGCACTCGAACATAAATTTAAGTTTCTCAGCAAGGCAATTTTTCCTTTCTGCAAAAAGTGTGCTCCTCACAGATGGAACAATGGCGAGAGCACACCTGGACAGGGCAGGGGCAGGAGTTCTTACTCCTGACACAGATAGCCCCTACTGCTGTGTCATTCCCTACTGGCTAGGGTAGGACCGCATAGTCTAAGCTAATTCTGATTGGCTCTTTAAAAAAGAGCAGGAGTACAAGCCAGAGTGGCGGGGTGAGTAGTTTGGTGGGAAGGATGGTTAGGAACAGGTAACTAAAGATGACTTAGGTCAGAGCAGGTAACCAGGGGAACAGATATGAATTACTGATTAGGAATGGCAGGAAAGTTGTTTACTGAAACTAGAGATAAGGAGGCAAAAAGAACCAGGAAGTTAAACTTTAAAATGGAGAATCAAAGAATAAGAGAGCTGAACATACTGACATACTGATTCTTTGAAGAGAAACCTGGGTTTCACTATATTTAACAACGTGTAGGACACCAATAGCCAGTTCTCATTCTCTGTCTTCCTTGACTTATCAGCAATGTGTGCACAATTAATCACTCTTCTTCTCTGACATATTTTTTTTCTCTTCATTTCCAGGGCTCTACACACTTGGTTTTCTTCCTTTCTTCAAAACTAATTGTTCTCATTTTCTTCTGTTGTTTTTTCTTTTTCTTTGTGATAACTTAGTGTTGGAATGTTTCTCCAGGCTCACATCTAGTTTTTTTATTCTTTTCTGTTAACAGTCACTTCTAGTCCAGATCTCTCTCTTAAATTCTCTTCTTCTCTGTGACAACTTAATGTTGGAATGTCTCTCCAGGCTCATATCTTGGTTTTTTAATTCTTTACTATTAACAGTTACTTCTAGTCCAGATCTCTCTCCTAAACTCCGGACTCATATATATGCCTACTTACTTATGACTATTTACTGGAATGTCTAATAAACATTTCAAGCATAGCATATCCAAAACTGAATTCCTGCCTTCCCAACTCAAAACCTACTTTTACCAAGTTGATCTAAGTTGTTCAGCCAAAAGCCTAGTCATCATTTCTCTTCTTCCTCTTTGAACACTCCACATCTGATACATTAGCTAGAATAAATGTTCTAGTTCCTTTTAAAATATATCAAAAATTGACCTTTAATTATCTCACTACTACTACTCTGGTTTGAGCACTAGCATCCCTTACTTCTATCACTGAAATAGCTAAGTGGATGTCTGTTTCCACTCTTGTCCCCGACAGTTTAGCCTTAACACAGTTGCCAGAATGATCTCTTTTTAAACTAAGTCAAATCAGGTATGAATCCATTCATATCTTTCATTATTTTACTTTGAGTAAATATGCAGTTCTCACAATGACCTGTGTGAACCCCAAAAATTTAAGACAGGTCTCAGTTAATTTAGAAAGTTTATTTTGCCAAGGTTGAGGGCATGCCCATGACATAGCCTCAGGAAGTCCTGATGACATGTGCCAAAGGTGGTCGGGGCACAGCTTGTTTTTATACATTTTAGGGAGACATGAGACATCAGTCAATACATAAGAAGTACATTAGTTCTCTCCAGAAAGGTGGAGACAGCTCAAAGCAAGCCCCTCCCCACCCCCCAATGGGGACTTCTAGGTCACAGGTAGGTGACAGACAGATGGTTGCATTCTTTTGAGTTTCTGATAAGTATTTCCAAAGGAGGCAATCAGAATATCCATCTATCTCTGTGAGTAAAGTGATGACTTGAATAGACTAGGAAGCAGGTTTGTCCTGAGACATTCCCAGCTTGAAGGGTCCCAAGATACTTTTCTTTCACACCTGCAATGCCCTACGAAATCTTCCTTCAGTTACTTCTTATAAGTCTCTTTCTCTCTTCACTTCACTCCAGCTAAAATGTCCTCCTTACTCTTCTTTGAATACTCCAGGCATACTCCAGACTTAGGAGCTCAGCTGTTCCCTTTGTTGGAAACTCATTTACGCCAGATATCCTCATAGCTAACCCTCTCATCTCCTTTAAGACAGCTAATTTGGTAACTTCATATGTCTGTCCTGACCATCATATTTTAAATTGCAATCTGCCCTCTCCTACTATAAAACTTCTAATCAGCTTCCTGCTCTATTTTTCTGGTGCGTGGCACCAATCAGTTTGATGGTACTATTATATTAATTATTTATAATATTCTAGTCTCCCTCTAGAACTTGAGCTACATAAGGGCAGAGATCTTGTTGAGAGACAGGACTAGCTGGATTACCTAGGCTAAGAATCCCTAAGCCTAGCTGGGAAGGTAACTGCATCCACCTTTAAATACAGGGCTTGCAACTTAGCTCACACCCAACCAATCAGGTAGTAAAGAGAGCTCACTAAAATGCTAATTAGGCAAAAACAGGAGGTAAAGAAATAGCCAATCATCTATCACCTGAGAGCACAGCAGGAGGGACAATGATCCGGATATAAACCCAGACATTCGAGCCTGCAATGGCTACCCTCTTTGGGTCCCCTCCCTTTGTATGGGAGCTCTGTTTTCACTCTATTAAATCTTGCAGCTGCACTCTTCTGGTCCATGTTTGTTACGGCTGGAGCTGAGCTTTCACTTGCCGTCTACCACTGCTGTTTGCTGCCATCGCAGACCTGCTGCTGACTTCCATCCCTCCGGATCCAATAGGGTGTCTGCTGTGCTCCTGATCCAGCGAGATGCCCATTGCCGCTCCCCATAGGGCTAAAGGCTTGCCATTGTTCCTGCACGGCTAAGTGCCTGGGTTCATCCTAATCAGGCTGAACACTAGTCACTGGGTTCCATGGTTCTCTTCCATGACCCATGGCTTCTAACAGAGCTATAACACTCACAGCATGGCCCAAGATTCCATTCCTTGGAATCTGTGAGGCCAAGAACCCCAGGTCAGAGAAAACGAGGCTTGCCGCCATCTTGGAAGTGGCCTGCCGCCATTTTGGAAGTGGCCTGCCACCATCTTGGGAGCTCTGGGAGCAAGGACCCCTGGTAATATTGTCTGTTTTGTTAACTCATGTATCCTACAGCAACAGAAGAAAATGAGAAATAGTGTACCTAAAATAGTGCCTGACATAATAGGCCCTTGATAGATCTTTGCTGATTGAATGAAACCTACAGCCAAGCTTATAGCAGTAAAAATGCTTTGTGCTTTCCATTAGAAAAAGTCATTCAATATAAGAAAGCCATATTAGAAGTGAAAAAAAATCGTAATGTACTATGTGCATGTGCATTTTGTTAGCATCTTGCACAAAAAAATTAAGTAATCCTTACTCTTTTTAAAAAATAATTTGATAGACTAGAGCATGAAAAAGTTATAACGTTATACTATTCACCATGTAGTAAAATTAACTCATTATCAGAAGGGTTCACCATGGCTTCACACAAATTGATTTACTACCAAAAGTGTTCAGCACACACACTCATTAGATAGTCACAAGATAAACAGAATAAAGAAGAATGTTAAGGCAAAATTATAGAATATTTGTTTCAAATGTCCCTTCAATAAAAGGTTTATTTAGTACTGAATACAGCTAAATATATAGGGGTTCACTGTGTTTTATTAATTTTAAAAAGATAATTTATACCTATTATAATCCACATGATGCTACCCCAAATACCACCTTTGCTTTCAATCTGCATTGGCTCTAAAGTAAATCTTAGCATCTCATCACATTTACCTTGAATCTCAATAAATCCATGCCTATCCTACCATCTCATTGGGAAAATATTCAAATGGCTAATAAGCACATGAAAAAATGCATAAGATTGATAATAATCATGGAGATACAAGTTAAAACCACAATGAGATTCCATTTTATACCTAGTAGAATGGCCAAATTTTTTTTAAAGACTAACAGTATCAAAAGTCGGCAAGAAATACAGAGTAATTGGAACTTTACTCCATTGCTGGGGGGAGTCTAAAATGGTGCACATACTTCAGAAAACTGTTTGGCCCTGTCTTATGATGTTAAACATACACTCACCCTATAATCCAGCAATTCTACACCAAGAGAAACACAAACGTATGTCTACAAGAAGACTTGTACAGGGATGTTCATGGCAGCTTTATTCATAATAACCAAACACAAGAAATGATTCAAATATCTATTGACAGGAGAATTGATAAATTATAGTACATCTGTATAGCTGAATTACACTGTGGTATAAAGGAATGAACTGCTAATGCACACAATAATATGGATGAAGCTTAAAAATATTATGTTGAACAAAAGACACCTGTCCCATTCCACTCCTTCAAAAAAGATGACGCTGTATAGTTCTACTTACAACAAGAACAAGAAAAAAACGAACCTCTGGAAATAAAAATCAGAATAGGAGTTTTCTCTGGAAGGAAGGAGAGTTGTCTAGATAGAGGCACAACTAAATTTTTTAATTTTTTTTTGAGACGAAGTCTCACTCTTGTCCCCTAGTAGTGCAAATGTGCGATCTCAGCTCACTGCAACCTCCGCCTCCCAGGTTCAAGCGATTATACTCAATCAGTCTCCTGAGTAGCTGGGATTACAGGCGCCTGTCACCACGCCTGGCTAATTTTTGTATTTTTAGTAGAGACGGGGTTTTGCCTTGTTGGCCCGGCTGGTCTTGAACTCTTGATCTCAGGTGATCCGCCTGCCTCGGTTTCCCAAAGTGCTGGGATTACAGGCATGAGTCACCGTGCCCGGCCACAACTGAACTTTTTAAAGTGATAGAAATCTTCTCATTTTTATTGGGATGTTGGCTGTATGTGCATCCACATTTGTTAAAATCCATCAAATTGTATACCTAAGATCTATGCATTATACTTATATATACCTTAATTTCAAAAAATCATGTTTATGCCCTAACTGGATTTAGAATATTAATAAATTAGCTATAAATAGTATATCTCTTAATATTTATAAATATATCAATCACACTTTTGCCACAAGCAATCAGTCCTGAAGGTTCATGGCATATAGTAACTTGAAAAGTTGCTAAGGAACAGAGGAAGGTGCCAGTCCTGGATTTTAATCAGGTGAACATCTTGGAGCACATCTTCAAATGTGCCAATATCAGCAGCCCAGCATTCATACTTCAAAAATATTTTTTTTCCTCTGCTGAGCCTCAGGTAGTCACTCTCACAAATGCCACCTTTTACTCAAAAATCTATCTACTAATACTAGTCACAGGAACCGAGAAAAAAGTAAAGTCCTTTAAATAACTCTTATCCACCAAATAGAAACATTATATAAAGATTGAATTTTAAAATTCAAAGCCAGCTGAACTGAAAAAGACCACTAGAACTTTCGTCCTAAAATTACAAAAAGGTTATTAGTGTGTTAGATGATTTCAATGAGTACTTCAGCTGCTACAACACTTGAAGTTCCAAATAATATATTAGTAACCAATTAATTTGTGATGTGAGCAATATTCACAGGAAACACATACCTTTTGATGCAAGTGATTCAAGAGAAAAGCAATAGGTAGTATAAATATTTCAAGGAAGCAAGAAGTGGTAAAGGCAAAGTTCAGCTACTGAACTGACCTTATTTTTAAGAAGTTTATCTTTTTTGGCTAATGTGAAGGTAAAAAAAGAGGCACAATTAGCCAATCCATTGCCAAGGAAGTGTTCCTTTTACACTGAGGGAGCTCAGAGATGCTGACAGACTAAACACTTAATGTAGTCAACACTGGCCACTGAGGCCATCCTGGAACACAAAGTACACTCTGACTTCATCCTCTCACAAGACACTTTTCATTATCATGGTGAGCATTATCATTCAACATCATGTTGACAGCTTTAGATAAGTTCATGACTGTTGGAATAATAAAGACCTAGCATGGTAGGTGGTTGATTTTAGCGGTATAATGTATCTTGATACACTTAGAAACAATAAAGGTCTAAAGAAGCCACTTAAAACTTTCAATTGTAGTAACGGAATTTTAAGGGAGAAAACGTATGAAATGGAAACATCCCTGAATTTGGAGAATTTGCCAAAATATTAGGACTGTTATATCTGTCCTCAATTTTAATAATAATGTTATAATATACATAGATAACTATATATCCATGTAATTATTTATATGCTAACTATACAAAACTTTAATATTCATCTGCCATAGCTTAGAAATAGGGTAAAATTAAAGATTTAATTCATTGACAATGTACTATATCAAACAAACATGGCAATAACATTAATTCGACTAGCTGAAGAAAAGTTGACAGCAAATAACAAACAGAGTGCTAAAATGCAGAGCAATCACATCCTTGGATAATATCTTCATACAAGACTCACCCTTCAAGAAAACCTACCATTCCAGGACCGCAGTCTGTTCCATCTGCTGGTGGCACGTGTTGAGTGAAACAGCCTTTGTGAAGCTTTTCTGTGCTTGTGCACCACAGATGCATGCATATATTCTCCTGAGTAACAAAAGGCAGGCAAGCCAGTGTAAAGATAACACCACAACACTGGTTCAATTCAGTATTACACATTGGTTTATAAATTGGTCTGTTTCCTAGTTCTATGGTATAAGCTGAAACTAATCAGCAAATTTTTTTACTAAGTTCTAGTCATTAATTTTCTTCTAAATACATAAAATTGTGACATTTTCTTTAAAACTTTTTTAAAAAACTTTATTCATACATTGAATAGGAGTTATAAATTGGAGTGGAAATTTTCAAAATTATTTGAGATAGTTTTCTCTCTTTACAAGATATCTTTCTAAAGAACTTTTTATTGTTAAATGTTATTCGTAAGAATTTGCCAAAAGCTGCTTTTGATACAATGGTGGAATGTATGAATAATCTGCATTGAAATAATGTATAATGTATACTGAAGTTTCCTATTTTGTGAATATAATGCGTACTTTCAACTTTTGAACAAAGGGCTCTGAAGGTTTCGAAAGAAACAAAAGTCCACAGAGGTCATACGAGCTATACCCAATATAATTCCTTTCTTTTTCTGAATTTAAATTCAAAGTTTATTTAGTGTCTAAATCAGATTGGAAAGAAATGTATCTTTTACAATGATATTTTAAGGTAAATCTTCCCCACTTCACAGGAATGTTTAAAGGCTTATTGAAATTTAAGGTTTTAGGAAGAATAGTCACTATATGAAATGAGTTTTGCCTGTCCTACATTCTCTAATTAATTAATTCTTTCAACATTCAATAAGCATTTATTTTGTGGCATGTACTGTGTGACAAATCCTAAACTGGACCCCAGGAATAGATATAGATATTTATTTTAATGACTGAGTAAGTCTACATTCCTGGTCCAATGATCCTCACAACCTAGTAGGGAGGGAAGCAATTAGGCAAAAATATATAGGGAATAAGGAAAACTGAATGAGTACTCTACATGGAAAAGTAAAGCATGGATTCACTAAAGCAGTGACATTTATTTTAAACTAAATCCTAAATTTACCCCCATATAAAAGAAAATCATAATTATAGATCTAATAAAAGTGTTAGGATCAACTATTTCAATGACAAAGGTATCTCATCTATGAAAAATCCTCAAAATATTATAAAATAATAGCTCAATGAAAAACTAAACAATATGCCCCAAATTTAATTCTTTTGAATTCAAATATATGTAAAGGAAAATGTACTCTATTAGTTAGATTCCTGGTGCCTTTAAAACAATTCAGATTCAAAACACCTATATTTTCTCCTTAACCTCAAAATAATATCATTTGAAAATAAATATTTCAATAATTTTATTTTCAAATTATATAACTTCCCTATTTTCTAAATGAGAATACTTCATAGGAATTTGAGAGTTAACAAAGATAATTTTTAAGTACCCAAAACAGTACCTGACACATAATAAGTAGTCAATAAGTTTTAATTTTCCTTTTCTTAACCTCTTTTTGATAAATACTAAATTATCAGACTTAAAAGCTATATTTAGTTCAAGAGAATAAACACATTTTGAAATATATTCTAAGTATAACTTTATGGCAGTTTTTGAACAAAATAAAGGAATTTTCTTTTCTTACTATATGGGGACACATTTGTGACCCAGGACCAAACGCAAGCTCACACTGCTTGTTTCCATCATATCGTGATCCAGGAAGTTCTGAAGGCAGATTATATATTTCTTCATCTGGTTTGTCAAGAAGACATTCTCCGTAACCAGTACTGTAACAGTGACAGAAAATAAAATATTGTGAATACACATGGATGCATTCCAGTATGATTCTTTATCACATTTTTTGTAGTTCTTTACTTTCAAAGAGAATATCAGTATTTATTCACAACTTTAAAAACCAACTCACATCAATATCAGTATAGCAATGTTCGTACACATAAGGATGACCTCACAGTTTACAAAAGATCTTTAATATGCATGTTTGCACTTAATCCCCACAACCATCTTGAAGGTGGCAATTTTAAAAAATGATAAGCAATAAACACAAATTCATCAGAACATTATTTATGAAACATACATCCATATCACACTTTTGGTCTACTTTGCTATCCAATAGTAATGCCTCAAGTGTAATGACTAACTGTTAAAATGTTGGAAAAATAAGTTTTAAAATCACTTGAGAAAGCATATTTCTAGTCCTAAACAACAACAACAACAACAACAAACAAGCTTCAAAAAGTTTTATGCTGTCTCCACCTCAAGAGGTCTTTCAAGGTGGGAGTATAGCAGAGTCAAGGTCACTGGCTTTGGGAGCTTACATTTTGGTTCCCATCAATTCCTAAGATGCATGGCCATGGAAAAATTTTTTAATCTCCCTATCTCCCTGAACCACAGTCTCCTCATGTGTAAATTCAGAGTGGTAATATCTTTTAACATGCTATCAGAATACATGATATGTTTGAATGACTTAGGAAAAACATGAGAAATATACATATTACTCCTAATTTACCATGCAATGTCCAGTATGCAGAAAACTCTGTGGAAATATACAGCTATTCCAATTGGGCTAAGAGCAACAATTTGTCCCACTGCAATAATTAAAATAAATCTTTTTTGAAAAATTTTACTAGCTAAAAGGGAAAATATAAATTTTCCAATTAAATGAACATGTAATCTTAAAAATTTCCTTTGAAGAAAATCAAAATATTACCCCCTTCTAAAAAGAAAAGTGCACCATTGGTATTTTTACATGTCACATCAGTATTTTTAACCTTTGAACAATGCTATATACAATTCTGTACAGATCAGAAAGTATAAGTTGTGCTTTTAAGTCAAGCTCCTATAGAAGTATGTATTATCACTGTTGTTTATAATTTGAGGATATATTTATAAATATATATTCCAAAGCATGATTTTATTTGTTCCCATAGGTTTCATAAAGAGGGAATTAGAAAATAACTGATGATAATTGATGATTTAGAATACATCCATAGAAGAAGTGGTGTTACATTTATACAAAAAGATTATTGGGAAGGAGCTCAGGCTTGCCTTTTGGAAAAGTTTCAGTGACTGAGAAAGAAACACCATTTGGATAAAAGAAATTGGGAAGCAGAGAAACCTGAAGGAAGGTGGAGAAATGAGGCAAGAAAAACCTGGATCTACTACCTCTCTTCAGAGCTAGAAAGAGCTCCTGAAAGAATACGTAAAGTTAGAGACTTGGCATCTCTGTGGCTTTAGAGAACTATCAGAATAATTTATAGTTTGACTTTAGCTATTCTCTGTCCTTCAGGGGCACCTCAAACTTGAGCCACTCAAATTTCTCTCAAAATATTACCTAGTCACTTCGAAAAAATTCAAAAACACATAAGGAAACTGGAATTCCCATTAGTCTCCCATCAAACATAGTTTTCATCACAAGAAAGAATCCAGAATAAAAAAATAATAGCTAGGTCTAAACTACAATAAAAATATTTATTTTAAAGAGTGAAATTATATATATGTATATATATATGTACACATGCACACAACTCTTCTTGTTCTTAAACATCCATTTGTACAGTGAAAGTAAACATAAATTTAAACAAGAAAAAGCTAAACAGAAATTGAACCACCTTTAAAAATATCAATTTCAAATCTTATAATCGAATACATGTTCAATTATTTAACATAAATTTACTTACTCTAGGAATTCAGTAACATATTTCCGACTACAGTTTGACCAGCTCCAAGGACTCATGTGAAAACTTAAAGCAGGGGCCATTACATGATACTGTGTAACTTTCATTTCTTTACATCTAGGACTATCATCATGTTGAACACCAAGTCTAAAAATAAAAATAAACACTTAAAAGAAATATCAAAAGATGCTTACAATATTAGTAACAGATCCTTTATAGTCACATTATAATACAATATAAAATATAGATAAATCTGGTTATATCATAATTTGAACTCCATCTATCCGTAAGGCCTTACAATGTTCATGTTTAGAAGTACCTGATGACTGAGAAATATTATAGGCTGGTGATCTGGCATCTGAATCTACACAATCAAAATATTTGGACTCTGTTGCACCTCATCACAATATGGACCACAGCATTGACATAAAAGTGCCTGCAGGTTCAACATGGATATCCCATGTTGTGGATAGAGATGTGTGTGGATAGAGACTAGGTAAAGGTAATACCACACTAAATTCTAGACCATTGACTATAGCTACAATACCACAAGAACTTCGTGAATCCCCAATTCTCATCATTCTACAGTATCCATCTATTTTATATGAAAGACCCTAAATACTATTTTAGGTCCATACTTCCTAAGTGATGCCCAACAGAACTAGAATAATAAAAACATTCCTAAAGGGCAGTCACATCTTCATGACTTAATTATTAAGTAATTAGCAGGTTGGCAGCAGATCCTATACAATTTGGGGGGAACTCAAGTATAAGCTCAAGTTTAGAAGGAACACTGAAACCACTTAATTCAGATCCTTGCCTGCTAAAATTTGTATTTAAACAATTTTTTAAATTAAACAACTTACCCATAAACTAGAGACACCTAAAGAGTTTCTCAGAAAGAAAACAAATATCTAAGATGGTACTCTCTGCAAAAATCGTCTTCTACTGGTTAGCAGCCTTGAAAACCAGCACATAGTGCCACCCAGATGTTGCCGCAATACTTCTGTCCTCAGATATTCTGTTCATCCTATCCCCCCACTTCATAAACAACTTACAAAATAAAGTGTGTAGCTTGTTGATGATTATGAGATATAACCATGCAAAAAGGGAACTGAAGAGATGATCGTTTACTAAAAATTATCTCCATTTGAAATTATTATTCCCCTTGAATGTTCTAATGATTTCTCAAGGCATGACTAGGAAATTAAATGTGGTCAAACTAACAGAGGCAACTCTAGACTCAGGTCCTTATTAGCAGATAACAAAGAAACACCAGGAGTTCTGAGGGGTACATTTAGAATCTTTTTTCAGAGGATACATTTGTAGGGGTTTCTGATTTTCCATGGGAGCTCCAAGGGTATCATGAGAAATCACGGCCTCTATTCTTACAACACAGAACCCCAGCATATTTTTCAGTAATGCAGGAAAAGGTAAGAGAATCCCAAATTTTTATGAGCAACTATGGAAAAAGTGAATACTTAAAAAAAAATCTTTTAGTAACTAAGAAATTCCCATGGGCAATATCCTCTGTTGGGGCACATTACTGAGAGCAAGAAATGAGTTGGTATTACAAATATTTGGGGGAGTCCCCCAGAACCAGGAGCCCATGCAGGCCCTCCCATAAAATGGTAGAGGACAGTACCTGGTCATATATAGGATAACAAGAGACAGAGGCCAGAAGTGCTTGTCATGTATCCAATACAGTAAAGGAAATAAAAGAATTCCCAAGTTCTAGTTCTTTGCTTAGTCTGTTGATCTGTGCAGCCTGTCTGACCTAACATAGATCACAAAAGAGCCAGAGTTAGCATTTCAGGGAAGAAAATTACACTAATAACATTTTATGAAGAAACAAAGGTACTAATTACTCAACTGAAGATAGAATTTCAGGCATTCTGTGCAAAGATAAATAGAATGCACATTAAGGAGGTGACAGAAGGTACTTACGTGTGCCCAAGCTCATGGGCTATAGTAAAAGCAGAAATGAGTCCTTTTTCTTCATTAATAAAGCAGCTTTGTAAAGGATCACATATGGTACCTAAGTATGATAAACCTGAAAAATTTCACATTTGTATTTCATCAAAATGGAAAACACTACCAAAATCGTAAAGAACTTAATTTTGAAGCATTTAACCATTGACGTTATTACTTAGAAAAGAATGCAGAATTGGCTGTTAATATTGAATAAACGTTTTAAAAGGTGAAAAAAAGAGAATGGAATGATTTATCTGCAGTTGAAATCATCTTTGCAAATTTTGGGAATCTACTGAAGTAAATAATCCAAAATGTAGAGTGAGCAAACAACTTTTTAAAATATTTTTTAAAAATTTTTAAGAAGAAAAGAATATTTGCAGGAAGTATGAAGTGTTTTAACACATTAGCGTGGGTAGCAGGAAACAGATTAAATGTGTTGATTGGTAATAGAAAAGCTAATAGGAGAAAAAAATGGCACAGAACTCTACAAATCTATGAAGTTTCTTTACTTTTTTAAGGTTTAAAGCAGTATACAAATATTCAATTATCACATGACATGAGTAAAAAATATGTTAAGTGGTAAGAATAATGTCTGGCATTTAATATATGTTAAATAAAATAAAACGAGTTTATAATATAAGAATTACTGCAGTCACTGAATAATTTTGTAACATTTCCGCAATAGGAAATGTATTGCAAATCAGGATATATTTAGTTCTATGTAAAGAATAACATGCAACTCAAATGTGCTGTTGAAAGATGAAGGTATGAACTGTCTGGACACCAAAGATAGCAATAATTATCGTATATGCAGTCCTCTAAAAATAATATAGGATAAGAAACTCAAAATAAATATTCATTACAACAATCCATATTTCACCACCAATCATGTCAGTTTTTCATTTACTTATTTTTTAGCTTAACATAATCCCATGATTTTGCTATTATTATCCTTCAATTTGGTTGTAAATTTATCTGCTTTCCTAGAACTCTTCCTTTCACAAAAAAAAGATTTTTTCATAGATAATCAGTTTCTTACTGTAAAGCTTTTGCATTTAGAAATGTCTTAATATAGAACAAACAGACTTCATTAGCTCCTAGTTTAGCTCTTCCCTGCTATGTCATCTTTTATTCTTAGGAGTTAAAAACCTGAACATCTTCTTAGCATTTAAGGTAGATGTCCTAACAACTAGAATGTTTTTGTTGTGCTTTAAGAGAAATGGAAGTTAAACTGAGGAATCCAAATAAGCTGGGGAAAAGTCAAAAGATGAAGAAGTTCATTAGCCAATACTTTTTAATAAAAAGGAAAGATTTGCTCTCCTTCTGACCACACCATCAAAAGGTCTTGCTTCGGGCAAGGTCCCTCCAGAAAACGAGCTTTTTCCTTACAATGAAGACTAAAATCAAGCAAGGAAAAAAATTAAAAAGAACAAAAAAATTATTTCTCTGTAGAGAAATTATTTCCTCTGTAGAGTGTGAGGGAATTACTGGTTTCCTTAAAATTCTACAATTCATGCTTGCATGTTCAGTTTTTTAGTGGATCATCATCTTATTATATGTTTCTCTTTTGTCAGTATAAGTTTAAGGGAAACACATTTCTTTCATGGACATCCTACAGTAGGATTTGTTTGTATTTTCAATTTGCCAAATTACACAATTCCAATATTTTCATTTTTAGCACTATGCAGATATTTGGAACACATTGTTGAGTCCATTACCAACCAAACTTTATGTTTCATGCTTAAAGGTATATACATTTTAAACTGAACATTTTAGTCACATAAGAGATTTGTAAAAATATATATCAAATATGATTAGAGACCAAGCTCAAATATTCCCATAAGCAGGCAACACTTACAAAACTCAAAGTAAATGGTTAATATTATGGAAACATGGCGCTGGTTGATGGTTTGTGTCTAGACTCATTCAAGCTAATTCTGGGTTCTCTAAAAGTCTAAAGATAGAATAAGGCAGCATGGGCCCAAGCTTGATACAGGTTCCCTGTGTTTGGAAATACAAGAAGCTGCATACAGCCACCCAATCTAGCCATCCTGAAGAATGAAAATCATTCTGCAACATATTTTGCAAAACATGGTCAGGGACTGAGGCAACAATAAACGTAAATGGAGATATAACAGAAAATCTAGTAATTACTACCAACATTTTGTGTTTATTATTAAGAACTGTCCTTAGTTTGTTATTTTCACATATTTCAGATGAGAAAATAAAATACTAATATTTGCATTAATATAAGCTGTGTAGTCTTGTGCAAATTATTCATCGTCATCTATAAAATTAGAATAACAGTTGTTCAAATATAGTATCTCATAGGAAGCATTCAAATACCTTAACTATCATTATAATCATTACTCTTGACTTAAGGGATAATAATGCTTTCATCATCATATTATACGTTTCTAAATGTCATTATAATTTATGTACACAGGAGTGGCAGAAAGCTATAAAACCATAATTGGGGACTAGAAGACCAACAATTTCTATAGGAATAGTCCAGAATGTCTAGCATTCAAGCACTAAAAAAATAGTAAGAAATGACAGATACTCAGTAAAAGTTCATACTACTTAAGTTTAAAGATGGGACAACAGGGTATAGATAATGCAAGAAATATATTCAGTAGATTCTTATTAAGTGATCTCATAAAACACTCTTAACAAACCCAGATAATAGTTTGTAGGGAGGAAGAAATTCAGTCTGTTGTAAAAATTAGAGCAACAAGTGCCTATTTCTACAAGTGTGGAAGACTGGCATTTCCAAAGAACCCCTTAACATAAAGAACTAGATATTTAATAAAAACTAGGTTTTAATGAAAGCCTAGCTCACATGACTAGTGAGGACTATCAAGTCCAAACCTCAGTGACTTAGCACACATATGCACTCTCTCTCTCTTCTTTGTCTCTTTCTTTCTCTCTCTCTCTCTCAATACACAAGCATGCAGGCATATGTACACACATACACACACATTCATACTTTTCAAATTCTAGGTGGTAAGCAATGAATAATAAGGATAGATGCTATTCTGAGGGCAAATACTGATAAAAGTAATATGGTCCAAAGAGTAAGAGCTTGCTAGAGGAAGCTTCAAGGTGCATGTGGATGTTGAGTTTTCTTCATTAAACCAGGGACTCAAGTTATGAACACCCTTTGGATTCCAACAAGAAATAAAAATCTCTAGAAGAAAGCACACACTTTTTGAGCTAGCAATTTTTCAACCCCATGGCTTAATATTAATAAATATAAGCTCAAAATCAAACAAACAAATAAGAGAACATACGTAAAAGCAGAAATAAGATGTATGGCTATCATGTATTTGAGATATGTAAATTTTCAGATATGTAATATAAAATTATTCCACATAAGATGTTTAAGAAAATGAAATTCAATTAAAAACATGCACAAATATTTTTTAAATGTAAACAAAATGAACAGGTAGATTTTTAATAAGAACTAAATAGTATCTTTTACATTGAAAAATATATATATTTTAAAATATAAAATGTGAAGGATGGGTGAAATACCAGATTAGACATAGCTAAAGAGAGAGCCAAATATACTAATTTATATTAGTAAAATGGAAATTAGAGCTGCTTGAATGAGGCATGAAGAGAAAAAAAATGAAAGCACAGACAGCAGAATGAGAAGATCTAATACAGATGTAGTAGAATCCCACAGTGAAAACAGATAAAATAATAAGATAAAATTTGAAAGAAAAAAATGAAAATTTTCCAAAATTGCTGGAAGATAAACAGTAGATATAGGACTCATGACATAGCCCAAGCAGGATAAATAAAAAGAAACATATCTATATTAGGATGAAGTTTTAATGAAACTGCTTTATATTCAAGACAAAGAGAGGATCTTATAAAAGACAGATCACCAAAAAGTCTGCAACTAAACCCACTACAGGTTTCTCAATAGCAAAAGGCAGGCACAACACAATCATATATTCAAGATATTGAGAGAAAATAACTGTCAACCTAGAATTGGTAGCTAGAAAAATATATTTTGAAAATAAGAGTATTTGCCTGTTAAATCAGGAAAAAACTGAAACCTATGAGTTATTTTAGTAAATTACTGAATCAGAAAGAGTCGGTTGTGAGAATCCCTGACTTTGCAGCTAACTCAGACAGATGTGTAGGTACCCTGGGCACCTAATACTTGCAACTGGTGCCTGAAGTAAGGACGGTTTTATAGGACTGAGCGCTTAAACCTGCGGAGTCCGGCACAAACTCAGGGTAGTTAAGTATCAGAAATGAATTGAATTGTAGAGTATTTAGTGTCTGGAGAGTTGAAGAACTGGTTGTTGATGTGGAAAGAACCCATACATTTATTATGAGTGACAACAGCTCGACACACCAACTCTATTTTTTCTTTAAAAAGCATTATCAGAGATAAAGAGAGTCACTACACAGTTGTAAAAG